>NC_079417.1:2309712-2342212 GCF_026213295.1 Gadus chalcogrammus
GCCCCCCTCTCTCTCTCTCTCTCTCCTCCCGTGGCTCTCTCTCTCTCTCTCTCTCTCTCCGCTCTCTCTCCCTCTCTCTCCCCGCCCCCACCTCTCTCTCTCTCTCTCGCCTCCCTGTGTCCTCTTCTCGCTCACTAGTCACCCTCCAGAGGCGATGCTGGGCGTCCTCTCCAATAGTATCTCGTCAAAAGGGTCTACATTGAGCTAAGGCTCCACACGCTGACCGAGGTTGTAGTAGCACCTTTCGTTGAGAAGGTGCTGAATGTCTCGGAGGCTGTCTCGTCGTCTCGTCCATCTGCGTGTTCCTGGCATGCCCCGCCCCCTGAAGGAGTATCACCGCGGCCCGCGGGGAGCTTCACTGACTGCGGCGTCGTCTCGTTGATCGTCACGTGACTCGTCCTGTTTGTCCCTTAGGTTACTACGGCGACGGCATGAACGCCATCATCCTCGTCTCCGCGTGCTACCTGCCGGAGAACACGGTGGCGAACTACGACTACGTCATGGAGAACCTGTTCAGGTGAGCACACAGAACACGCACAGAACACACAGAACACACACAGAACACACAGAACACACAGAACACACACAGAACACACAGAACACGCACAGAACACACACAGAACACACAGAACACACACACTGTTCACTGCACTGTGATCCGTACATCCCTGCTGCGTGATGTGTTTCTGGTCCAAACATGAAACCCTGATCCTGTGTGTGTGTGTGTGTGTGTGTGTGTGTGTCTGTGTGTGTGTGTGTGTGTGTGTGTGTGTGTGTGTGTGTGTGTCTGTGTGTGTGTGTGTGTGTGTGTGTGTGTGTGTGTGTGTGTATGAGTATGAGTATGTGTGTGTGTGTGTGTGTGTGCGTGTGTGCGCGTGTGTGTGTGTGTGTGTGTGTCTCTGTGTCTCTGTGTGTGTGTGTGTGTGTGTGTGTCTCTGTGTCTATGTGTGTGTGTGTGTGTGTGTGTGTGTGCGTGTGCGTGTGCGTGTGCGTGTGCGTGTGTCTGTGTCTGTGTCTGTGTCTGTGTCTGTGTCTGTGTCTGTGTCTGTGTGTGTGTGTGTGTGTGTGTGTGTGTGTGTGTGTGTGTCCAGGTACATCGTGGGGACCCTTGACCTGATGGTGTCAGAGAACTACATCCTGGTGTACCTCTGTAGCATGGCCCCACGGAACAAGCTACCCACCATCCGCTGGCTGCACCAGTGCTACACCTCCATCGACAGGAGGTAGGCTAGCCTAGGACCTAACCCTAACCCTACACCTCCATCGACAGGAGGTAGGCTAGCCTAGGACCTAACCCTAACCCTAACCCTACACCTCCATCGACAGGAGGTAGGCTAACCTAGGACCTAACCCTAACTCTAACCCTAACCCTACACCTCCATCGACAGAAGGTAGGCTAACCTAGGACCTAACCCTAACCCTATCCCTAACCCTACACCTCCATCGACAGAAGGTAGGCTAGCCTAGGACCTAACCCTAACCCTACACCACCATCGACAGGAGGTAGGCTAACCTAGGACCTAACCCTAACTCTAACCCTAACCCTACACCTCCATCAACAGGAGGCTAACCTAGGACCTAACCCTAACCCTAACCCTAACCCTACACCTCCATCGACAGGAGGTAGGCTAGCCTAGGACCTAACCCTAACCCTACACCTCCATCGACAGGAGGTAGGCTAGCCTAGGACCTAACCCTAACCCTAACCCTAACCCTACACCTTCATCGACAGGAGGTAGGCTAACCTAGGACCTAACTCTAACCCTCACCCCACACCTCCATCGACAGGAGGTAGGCTAACCTAGGACCGAACCCTAACCCTAACTCTAACCCTAACCCTAAACATCCATCGACAGGAGGTAGGCTAACCTTGGACCTAACCCTAACTCTAACCCTCACCCTACACCTCCATCGACAGGAGGTAGGATAGCCTAGGACCTAACCCTAACTCTAACCCTCACCCTACACCTCCATCGACAGAATGTAGGCTAACCTAGGACCTAACCCTAACTCTAACACTAACCCTACACCCTTATCGACAGAAGGTACCTCCTCTAACCCTCACCTTAACCCTACCCTACACCAGTGCTACACCTCCATCGACAGAAGGTAGGCTAACTCTGGTCCTAACCTTAACCCTAATCCTAACCTTGGCCCTAACCTAACCTTAATCCTGGCCCTAACCCTTGCCGTAACCCTGGCCCTAACTTTCCCCTAACCCTGGCCCTAAACTAACCCTAATCCTGGCCCTTACCTTAACCCTAACCTTACGTGGTTAGGCGAAGCCAAATAGAGTTTACATCTCTTCCAGGTCAGGTGTAAGATTACTTACTTACCGACGGTTGCCATGGCGCACACATTTACATTAAAATGTACATTTAGGGCATTTAAAAGATGCTTTTGTCCAAAGTGACTTACAATAAGGAGGGGGTGAGGGGTGTTTTTAGGAGAGTAAGGTGGGAGAAGGGAGAAAAATGGAAGACAAAGTGTTGAATAAAGTGGTAAATATTAAGCCGCTGCTTTCGTTAGCGGTTGGTGTTGTGATGCGTTATCTCTGTAAATAAGGATGAAACCTACCCTGCTTTCACCCCTAGAATATGGAACCAATTAGCTATCGAACCAATCCTGTTTAATTTCTTATGGTATATGGCAATCTGACAATCTTTATTTGTTGCATCTCCCCTCCGTCTGCTCGTACTGGTTAAGATCACTGAATGTTCTCTTTCTTCGTATAGCGGTTTGTATATGATCTGACTCATCAGCCTGACTCAGGAAAACTTCCCTAAAAGACACAAATACAGTATATTATTCACGTTGAGCTTGGTTAAGACGCAGCTTACGTGAAAGCAGTGCAGCTGAACAAAGATGCATCTAGGAATGACTTCGAACTTAACAGTGGAACGCAGCAAGAGAAGAGACGGATGAATGTCCAACCTGTAGACCCACGGTGTGGAGAGGTCCACGTACAGCAGATGTCAGGCTGTTCGGTGGATGACGGAGTAACAATGCTTAACCCTGGCCCCTCGTGTTCCTCCAGGCTGAAGAAGGACCTGAAGGGTCTTCTGGTGGTGCACCCGGCCTGGTACATCAAGGCCATGCTCACCCTGGTCAAGCCCTTCATCAGGTCTCCTCCATCCCACCGCCGCCTCCTCCTCCTCCTCCTCCTCTCTACATTTCATCCACATATCTGTCAATGGGTGCCAACACTCTTATCCAAAGGGCCTAAAAACACATCCTCATCTCTTTACATCTCCTCGTCCAATCATCTTCTCATCCTCATCTCTTTACATCTCCTCATCCAATCATCTTCTCATCCTCTTACCTTTCCATCTTCTCTTCCTCTCATCTCATCTCCTCACCCTCTCATCTTCTCATGCTCGAGTCTGAGATACCTCCCGTAGCACGTCTAATGGCAGCTGATGCTCCTCTGACCATTCCCTCTACGAGGCTGAGGGTTCGGCCTCTTTCTGGGTTCATCTCTCGGTCTCTCCTTCTGGGGTCGCGGGGGACCCTGAAATCGACCTTCAGGGGGTTTGAGGGTATACTGTGGGACTATTGAGTCCTTTGTGGCTGACTCTGGGCTGAAGGGCTTCGAGAATACAACAGACTGGGCCTGACTGGTTGTGTCGTGTTTTGGCGTGCCCTGTTCTCTCTGCAGTGAGAAGTTCAGCAGGAAGATCTGCTTCATCCGCACTCTGGAGGAGCTGGCCGAGTACATCCCCACCGAGAGCCTGCTGATACCCACACACATCAGGGAGTAAGAGAGCGCACGCACGCACGCACGCACGCACGCACGCACGCACGCACGCACGCACGTCATTGGAAATGAATGGGAGGGGATGCCTGTATTTATACGGGCGTGTCAAGTCAATGTGGCCACAAGGGGGCAGTATAGCACTGTCAAATAAAATAAAGTGTACATAAACAGCTACGGAGCGACAGGCACGGTACGAGGTTGGCGTGTTCATGCTTCAGTGTAGCGATAGGGATCTTAGCATTTCTTTACGCAAAATTATCATTTAAGCGTGACGCCTCAACCGCTTATTTTTCCTTTAGAAGCCATGTTAATATTCACATATTGATGTACTGCTGGTTATCATTGTAACTTTGTGCAAATGTCTTTATTTTTCCTCCAGGATGGACAAGAAGTTGAAGAGGTGAATCTGTGGAGGCTGAGAGGACGCACACGCACACACTCGCACACAGTGGCGGACTCAGACTGTTTGAAGGGCAGGGGCGAAAAAATAAAAAGGGCACATTCTTGCTCTAGAGGACGCATCGTCATAATTTATTGCATGAAGGGGCACTAGAGGGCACCCATTCATATTTCTCACATGTTAAGGGCAGCCAATAAGGTACTTTCTCTCGTAGTCACCACTCTAGAGGGCACTTTTTCAACCTTGGAGTGCGGTGCTGTAAGGACATTAACACGGCGTTATCGAACTTTCTTATCTAGAGGGCTCATCATCATAATTTATTGTATGAAGGGGCACCAGAGGGCACCCAATAATTTTTTTCACATGTTAAGGGCAGCCAATAAGGCACTGTCTCTCGTATTCGCAACTCTTTAGGGCACTTTTTCAACCATAGACCCCCTCCCCCCAAGTCCGCCACTGCTCGCAAACACTTGAAAACTGTAAATAAATGTAAATATGTTTATTATTATTATTTTTAATAATAACTGTAAATATCTATGAAGGGAGGTAATATATTCAAAATGGTCATTTTCTTACATACTTTTCTGTCCATAATTTTACATCTTTAGTAATAGTTTCTGCGTACTTTTCATCATGGAACAAAATTCAGAACATTTCGTTTTTCAATCATTTTCTTCTTACTGTTATTTACAAGATCACAATCTTGCCAAAAGCAAACCTGTCTCTCCTGCTGGCTGTCATAAATAAGTTGTCATAAATTCACAAACACGTGAATTTATCTGTTGTATAGAACTGTTGGTTAGTAGTGGTCAGCATGTCATGCTAGAAGACAGATGAACGTTCGTCTATGGAGTCAACAGAAACAGTGTTTTAAGATATATTCTTAATTGTCATTAATACATTCGTAAAATGCTGGACATGTTTAATGGTCTCATTTGGTAACAATAAAGTGGTTTGGCATCATCATAGTTCATATTTTTCCCTTTAACTGTTGTGATATGTGTACAATGTGTGTGTGTGTAACTTTCAGCCAAGATCGATGAATGTTGAGAGACTGAGCTTTAGATCAGACTTGATGGCCCCTGTCTCAAAGCTGTTCACATATTCAACCATCAATATTCATAGAATAATGTTAAAGGTTGGGTACGCGATTTGCGAAACGCCAGCAGATTTTGAAAATACACAACTCAAATGGTCCTACCCCCTCCCCTTCAACGCTGACTCTGACTCCACCCATTCCAAGTACCTGGACGCGCAATCATGCACGAGCGCGAACAGAGATGCGCGAGAGCGAGCCAGGCTAGCGTAGGTTTTCGTTTAACAACATGGCACTACATTCAGCTGTAAATTGCACCCAGTACCGCGGGAAGTAGGGGTTTTGGGGGTGCTGCAACACCCCCTGTCCGAGGCCCTGTCTTATCACAGAAAACGATCATTTCTAAAAACCAAAGTGGAGATTTCTGAAAACGCCGGTTATGTGTTGTCGTATCAACGGGGAGAAACGGGATTTTAGGTTCTGAAGCGTCACATTATGCACCAGGAAATGCTTAACGTCATGTGAGCATCCGCTGTACCGTATTGGTCCGAATATAAACACAAACCCCATTGTAATACGACCTATATTTGGAAAAAATATTTGAAGCCCAGATCTTGATTTCATGAATAAATAAATTGTATTAATTGAAATAATATACGAAAATAAAAAGGCATAGAATAAAACACTGCATTGCCACTAAACAGTAGTGCAAATAGGCCGTACTGATGTGTACACCAAAGACTTCCTGACACTCCTCTGCCCCGCTGTGTTCGCTCTGGCTGTGGTCGCTCCGAACTGTTTCGGCCCGTGGCAAAGCGAGTCATCCTCGCTGCTGTCCAAGGCATGTTGAGACGCAGCATTTATTTAATGCTCATATGTCCTAGTGCTGAAAAAAGGTTATGTGAAAAAGTGTGAGGGTAGCGGTGGTGCGCTAAACTTGTTCTGTGAGCAGCTGGATGTGAACCATGGTGTGAAGGAAGTGAACGCAACGATCGATTTTCAACTGTGCGCGCATGCACTGGTGTAATTGAGCTGCGCTGCTATATATCTTTTTTATCAATGTGACGAGTTGCGAGTCTAGTGCAGGCCGGGTTTTTTTTTTCCAGCACCCCCTGCTGAGAATACGTTCTCGCGGCTATGGTTGCACCAGATGTTATAAACATTAAACGGTCACATAAATCAATACTATTTTTAGAAAATGTATGTTTGTTTCATATAATTGTATTGGAAGTCCTGGTTTTCACTAGGGTTGCCGCGGTGTGGACATTTTCACACCGAGTAATAGCCTACACTCGTCTCAACACCGGTATTACCGAGTATAAACGGTATAAACTTTGAAACTAGGTCAACCGCCACACAAGCATCGGTTTAGACCCTTCTCGTCCTTCAGTTGCCGCCAACGTTCAAAAGCAGCGCCTAGGATTATTCTTGATTTCAGTTTTTCTCTTTCAGCGTTTTTATTATCAATTACTCTCTGAAAAAGAGTTTTCCTTCTCTTTGCTGGTGGTGGTGGTGGTGGTGGGGATTGTGGCGTCTTGTCTGCCATGGAAATTGTCTTCTACTGCTAGGTCCAAATGTGGATTAACTAGTTCCAGTAGATACCGCAGGATAACAACAAACAGGAGCTTGCTCTGGGTCACGAGCTCTGGGTCACGAGTACTGCACGAAGGGGTCGCGCGCGGGGCGCGGGGGAGGGGGGGAGGGGGAGTGCAGTACGACCGTTTGATTGACGTACTTACTGTCCAATGAAACTCGGTGGCAATGGATATGATTGGCTGGAGTTTTTCGAGCCCTGCACGTTCCACAGATGATTGACAAGTTTAATTTTCATGTCAGTACTTCTAACTCAGTGGCTGTAAGCGGGTTATGATAAGGATTTCAAGTAATTTTGCAAAAATGGCCAAAAAAGCAAATCACCTATGCAACCTTTAATAATGGCTTTTGTTTCGTGTGTCGTGACTCGTGACTCGTGTCAATATTATAGACTCCTTGTTGTCTTGATTGTTAATAAATCGTGTATTCTGTTCAAATAGGAAAGTTTAAAAAACACTAAGCAGCATAGGAGGAACAACGCTGCAAGCGGCAGTAGTAGATCCTTGCCAAGCCAACATAAATCCCGCAACCTTGCTTCAGTTTTTACTCTGGATATTAGTCTGGAAGCAGCCCGATGTGATTAGCTTTGCTGTGAACTCAATACTAATTACTAATTATGTCGTCAAATCATCGAAGCACAGCGAGAGTTAAATGAGTTAATTGGAAACCGCGTCGTGTCGTTTTGGACGCACGTTTTCCCATTAGCTGCCTCTAGTGGCGGAAGTTGTTGTTACAGCTATAGCTTTATCCTTTCCAGACGACTGCCTTAAGGTACGGCCACACCAACCGCGTTGCTCGCGTTAGGGGCGTTGAAAATCGGCATTTTTGCATAGGGAACCATTGGTCTAGGCGCGGTACACGCGTTGAAGCGTTGCGTTGGGGGCGTAGGCGCGGCAGTTGCACGTAATTACGCACGTAAACGCAGTAACGCGCCCAACGCACCAACGCCCGGAGTTCAGAAAATTGAACTTTCAACGCTCCAACGCGTGACGCTTAAGGCTGGTTTATGCTCGGTTACGTAAGCGTAAGCGCAAGCGCAAGAGGCCCTTGCGCGCCCTTGCGCCCCCCTTGCGCGACTTCTCACGTCTTGCGTGCGTCGGGCGATTTTTCTAGACTTGCGTCATTTTTTACGTAAGCTTTTACGCGAGCCGCCCAGCCTGCAAGGCTGTGATTGGTTTGCTGGTCTGGTTACTACTTCCTGTCTGGAGTATCACCCGGCAGGCTCATATACAAAAGCATTAACCTGAAGTGAAGTTAACTTTGCTGCCAACACATTATGTCGTTTTAAAATGTAGAGAGATATGCACATTTATACAACCCCAATGATCAACAACTTCATCACCCCTGTTCCTCTGTCTGTTGCCATCATTCACTGTGTATGGGGAGAACACGATCTGGCACATAAACAAACCAACGACTCCCACAGACAAAGACGTCATTCTCGAGGTCGTCTTCAACGAAAAACTTTCCTCCACATATTACTCCACCTACTGTTCTGGCGGTAAATTGCTTGGCAACACGCGCAACCTAAAAGGGAGCATGAATTGCTTTGAGTAAATTTTGCGCAACAACGTAACACCAACGCTGAAGCATGCAGCCGCCTTTAGCCGCGGTAGCCAATCAGCGTGGAGCTTGACCCGACGTCACTGGCAGAGAGTAGTGAGCTTGCACAGAAGCATACGGCCGACATCTTTCTTTTTTCTTCTGGGTGGAAATAGTAACATAGTTACGCCATTAAATGCGTTTATGGAAACATTTCTAGCGAGAAATGTGCATTTTACTTTCATAATGTTCGCTCAGTGAATGTGAAGGATGTTTGGTTTGATAGTTATGACGAAGAGGGAACGCTCCGTTCACTTGCATGGACAATGGACTCATCTAGCTGCGTTGGCACGTTGACGCGTTGGAGCGTTGAACCACCACACACTGGTCAAGCGTCAGGTTAAGGCTGGTTTATGCTCGGTTACGTAAGCGTAAGCGCAAGCGCAAGAGGCCCTTGCGCGCCCTTGCGCCCCCCTTGCGCGACTTCTCACGTCTTGCGTGCGTCGGGCGATTTTTCTAGACTTGCGTCATTTTTTACGTAAGCTTTTACGCGAGCCGCCCAGCCTGCAAGGCTGTGATTGGTTTGCTGGTCTGGTTACTACTTCCTGTCTGGAGTATCACCCGGCAGGCTCATATACAAAAGCATTAACCTGAAGTGAAGTTAACTTTGCTGCCAACACATTATGTCGTTTTAAAATGTAGAGAGATATGCACATTTATACAACCCCAATGATCAACAACTTCATCACCCCTGTTCCTCTGTCTGTTGCCATCATTCACTGTGTATGGGGAGAACACGATCTGGCACATAAACAAACCAACGACTCCCACAGACAAAGACGTCATTCTCGAGGTCGTCTTCAACGAAAAACTTTCCTCCACATATTACTCCACCTACTGTTCTGGCGGTAAATTGCTTGGCAACACGCGCAACACGCGCAACCTAAAAGGGAGCATGAATTGCTTTGAGTAAATTTTGCGCAACAACGTAACACCAACGCTGAAGCATGCAGCCGCCTTTAGGCGCGGTACTCGCGTTGTCCAACGCGAGTAACGCGGTTGGTGTGGCCGCACCATTATATCTAATAGAGGAGGTCTGCATGCATCCACATTGTAAAGCACATCATCTCTAAAGATTAAGGTCACCAGATGTTACTGAAACAGTGCTTATTATATGCTTAAAACCACAGAGGAGGAAATAATAGAAATACACACATACATTTTAATGCCATTTATATCCTCTTTATTAATGATTGATCATTGTGTATTTTCATCGCCTCAGCGGTGCAGTGGAGTGCACTCTGCATAACCCACTGGAGACCACGGCTCAATTTCTGTGGAAAACACAATATCTTTAATTTTAAACGTAATGCTATCATGTCTATTGTCATAACCTCAGACATAGTTAAAATAGAAATCTCAGTTGGAAGTGGAGAGACCTGTGAGCTATCCCCCAGGAGACCGGGGTTCAAGTCCGGTTGATGTCGTCGGTTGGAAGACTCTTATATCTATTTCAAGCGAATAATAAAGTCAAGTATAACCTTTTTGATGACTTTATCCGGTGTCTTGGTGGTGCATTGTTAAGTTCGGAGGTTAACACTCTAAACAGCTCATGTTCGCATCTCCGGAAAAACGTGAACAGGGGTGACACTGTTGTTATATATTGGTCAACATGGAAAAAACATGAGGGGTAATTCTGTTGTTTTTTATCGACCGTCATGAAATAAATATAAGGGGTAACACTGTCGATATTTATCCATTAAAACATAGGGGGTAACACTGTCGTTTTTATCAAATGAAACATGAGGGGTGACACTGTCGTTTTTCTTTGGTCGTCATGAAAAAAACCATAAGGGGTAACACTGTTGTTTTTTTATTGGTCGTCATGAATAAAAACATAAGGGGTAACACTGTTGTTTTTTATTGGTCGTCATGAAAAAAAACATAAGGGGTAACACTGTTGTCTTTGTCAAATAAAATATAAGGGGGAACACTGTCGTATTTTATTGGTCGTCATGAAAAAAACCATATTTGAAAAAAAAAAAAATTGTCCTTGTCAAATAAAATATAAGGGGTAACACTATTGTTTTTCAACTGTCATCATGGATAAAAAACATAATGGGTAACACTGTCCTTTTTATCAAATGAAACGTAAAGGGTAAATGTCGTTTTTTATCTGTCGTCATGAAAAACCCATAAGGGGTAACACTGCCAAAATGTATCGAATAAAACATGGGGGGTAACAGGCAGGCACCACACAGAACCACTATCTCTGTAATGTCTTCTCATGGGGAATAATAACGGTAATCTTATCTTATAAATACAAACTCCAGCAGGGAACAAGCCGAGCATACAGGAGGCTGGTCAGAAAAGAAGTATTCATAACACAATATAATGTAGCGTTGTTTAAATAGCACAGTTCACACATGTAATATTGTTGAGAGAAATACATGAAAAAGTAATAATATTAATAAAATAAGACAAATAAGACTAACTATTATTGACCATAAAAACTAACTTTGTGTTAAAGGAGTGTTCTGTGTCTGTATCTCTTACACCCTTCTGATGATGATTTGTGTTCCAACTGGTTCAGTGAACTGGTCCCAGTGCCCATTCAAACTGGTTTGGTGAACTGGTCCCAGTGCCCATTCAAACAGAATGGGGTTGACCCCTCTGGAGTTCATCCCAGAATGAGCTTGAATTGTTGTCAATAGATCAGATAAGGTTATGGTTATGTGGTTATTATTGTTACGTTTATTGGACCGTTGTTAGATCAAACAGTTAGATATTAAGGTTAATTCGTGATATGGTCCTTGTCCAGAAGTAAAACATCCATGGTTTTGGTTAATCCCCGTCTCCTCTTGTAGGTGTATCCAAACATTGGGCAGATGGTGATCCATTGACACCCATTCTATTCTAAATGTGGGTTTAACAGTTCTCCCAGCTGTACTCTGGTTTCGTTCAACATACATAAGCTCCTGAACTGCCCTGGCGTCTAGCTCCAAGAGTGCCCACAGACAAACCTATTCACAAGTTAACATTCTGTGTGTAAATGCCCCTGGGCAGGAACAGACGCTGAGACTGAGCGGCAAGCAGGTCAAAGTCTTGAATGTTGAATGTCAGGAGCATGTTGGTGAACTTTGCATCTAACTGTTAATATGTAATGCTACAGCTGTAGTTACGAAATAGACTCATGGCTCAGAGGGAAAAGAGGGAAGTTAGTGTTCAGTCAACCTCGTTATTACATTTATACAACCAGGAACCCAGAAATTCATTTTGATTCAGAAGTGAGTGTGTTCTAATCTGTTAAAACACACAAACTCCAACACAGAATTGACAATAGTCCCACTACCTAAAACGCAGCCAACATCTTCACCCAGATTTTAACCGATCACCTCCATCTCCTCAGACCGGCAAGCTGGCACAGTGGAGCGTGAACACAGGACCTAAACGTGTGATTATGTGTCTGTGGGCACTAACGGAGATACCTCTCTAGCCTGGGCGGTTCATACACAGCGACATGTGATGGACGAATCAAAGACACGACAATGAGAGCTTCTAAACTCTCATTCGGAATAGAATGGATGTCAATTGAGATTGTCATTATGTTATTTTACTCTGTCCTGGGTCTGTTCTTGCCCTTGACTTGCTGTTGACATCGCAGCTCGACTAGGGCCGGAGGCTGAGTACGATGGGGTAGCGCTCGGTCAGAATTGGTCCCTACTATTACCGAAACTTATTTCCCATCTCTGACTTCCTGTGAGCTGAGTAGTCAGTAAGCGTCCCTGTTGAAACACTTATACAGACGCCAGCCGGAGGAAGAAGAGGAAGAGGAAGTTGATGAGGAAGAGGAGGAGGAGGAAGATGATGAGGAAGAGGAGGAGGAGAAAATGCGTTCCCAAACAACATCAAACGCTAGTAAACCTTTAGGACCACAGTCCCTCTCTGTCTGAGCCTGAACCTAATTGCTTTTTGTCTTGTTTCATCAAGTTGCTTGAAAACTAAAGATCATCATAATCCTCCATTCCCCCCTCCCCAGACCCCAATTTGAAAATAGTGACATGTTTTTATTTGTTTGGTGTCGCTGCTGCTCTAGTGTCCAGGTGGTATGATGACGCATGCATATTTGAATTCAACCAATGATACAAAGAAGACGCATCAACTAGTTCAGTTTACACATAATTTATTACAAAAATGTATGTTTCCAAACTCACCAGAAGTCATGTCGTCAGCAAATATGAAACAAGTGGTGGAATAAATGCTAAGAAGGAAAAACGCTAAACATGGCCATGCAATGGTTATGGTATTAATCTAATATTAACTCTTTTACGGTGCTTTATACACTGATGCCGTATTATTCTAATTAAATGGTGATGTATTTGTTCAGTTGTTTTGCTATGTATGGTAAATAATCCAGGCTGACAGAAGACCCGCAGGGCGTGGTTCGCATCCCGTCTAGACGTCGCGCTGTGGATCTGCAACAAAAACACGTTACACGGGTCCATGATGACGAGAATCCACCTGCGTTTCTTATGGGAAAACATCGCCTGGTCGTGCACCCACCGACGTGGGGGGCGAATCTGCTCGTCTTGTGCACGCCTCGTGGGGTTGATTCTGAAACGTGGGACGCTGGGTCTTGACAGCTGCGCAGCTAGTGCACAATAGACCCACACATGCACACGCACCAGCTGACACAACATTGCGCGCCCCCGCCCCCCCCTCACGGAGGGATGACCCTCTGAACGGAGCGCGCAGAACCTACGCAGCGAGACGCGAGACGACACGCGTTCCGGTGGATTATCATAAAGCAAAAGGTATAACTCCACCGGTTCACTGATATTGGACCAATCATTCTCCAACTCTGGGCTTTATTCGCAGGAAAGCGTCGTGCGCATTGGGGTGTGTGTGTGTGTCGTCTAGCTCCCCCTCAGCGTGTTGCCCTCAGGTGGAATGCGGGTAGGGGGTCTTACCCGAGGTTCAGGTCTGGACATGCGCCAGGATAGACGCCTATCTATAGCCTGTGTTTTCCTAAACACCGTCTCCCCCCCCGGAATGTGAGCGTCATCACCGTCCTCGTACCAGGATCTGAGGACCAGGATTCTGTCCATCCTACAGTTGAGGAAACGTTTGCATATCCTGCTGATGTTATTATGGGCAAACACTGACTGCGACCAACCGGTTTTTTGTCGCTATCCGTTTTTACAGGCTTCCTAAACTTCAATCTCGTGTATAGCGATCTTTTCGAAGTATAATTTTATATAGGAGGAAGAGGAACAATACAAGCTTTTTTAAGGAACTTGTTTTGCGCATGGGTAAAGCTTATTCAATGTGTCTCATGTGAGGTACGAAATAGGCATTTATAATTTAATAATATTTGTTTGCCGTAGACTACCCTTATTAGTACTTCCAACAAGTATAATATAGAGACCAATTATTGTTGTTGTTGTATAATAGACCGTTTATATTGAACCTATACAAGCTGCAGGTTCTTCCGTTTAATAGCCTACCAGTGGCCTTTGGTGCAAGTTTTCTATTGGCTGTTCTTAAATATTCTATTTCTCAACTATGTCTCTAAACTTACACTATTAGTTGAATTTCAAGATAATTATTAGCATAATTACCTTCTTAAGCAGAATAATTGGTTTATAAAGCCTTCTGGAGATCGTCCTGTCTCTTTTGGGAATACCTGTGCACTTTTGGAGAGGTCCCGAATAAAACCCTAACTCGGTCCCTGCTAGTTTGGAATCATTATTTTTTACTGTTTTTTTTGCGGTTATTTCCGCCCAGTTTTTACTGAAGGGGTATAAAGATGCATTTTTCAAATGAATACTTTATTTTGTTTGTCATATATAGAAGCTGCAGGGCATGGCAACCTCTCAATACGCACCAGAAATTCTCTGGAAGTTTGGTTACGCGCTAACTGACAATCGCTCTTGTGTTTCAACTGTATGGCTGGTGGATGGGTCAGAATATGTTGAGCTGTTAGACGGGGGGATTGTCTATTTGATGAAGGGGATAAAATAATTAAAATAATTAATATTTCATTTAAAACTGACATCTAAAATTTGGGGTCAATTTTGGAACCAAAATGGATATATTTGGGCATCTGGGGGCCTAACAGCCCTGTAGAAGTGGTTTAATCCAATATGGACACCCCTACACATTCAACATACATGGAAGTGTCCTTCATTGCAGGGATTGCTGGGAAGAAGAAGGAGGAATTCGAAAATAGGACTTTGGAGAGGCAGACATCAGGAAAGAAACTCCCGAAAGGTAAGCAATCCTCTTCCTAAAGTGCTCACAAGTTACCAAAGATCGGAATGGGGGTAATAAACGGCCGTTATCCTCTATATTTCGTGAGGAATAAGGAGGTTTTCAGGTGAACAGTCAGTGTAGTGAGCCAGGGGAGGGTGGGCCAGCTCAGCAGAGGTTGCCTCGGAGGGAGCGCAGTGGCGCGGCTAGGGGGAGCCAGAGCGGCGCGGTAGGCCTGCAGCCTCGGGCCGCCATGGGGGAGAGCGGGCGGTGGGCTCACGTTCATTACCGAAGGTGTGTGCGGGGTAATGAACGTCAGCCCACCTTCAAGGGGGACTGTCTTGTGTGTTGATACTGTGAGTCAGTTATTGTTGAGATGTGATTAGAATCTGGGCTGCGCTACAAAGGAAGCTAACATGTCAGTCTCTGTGGAAATAACATAAGACGGGTGTGACAGGGATAGACACTTGAACATCCTCTGAATTTGTGATGCATATGCACATTTAAAGTGGTTTTAAAAAGGTTTAGTGTCAGATCATAGGTAGAATGTGTTTGTCTTATCACTACTATGATCATAGAGCCATAACATCCAAGATGGCTGCTCCAGTGTGGCTGAGCCGGGAGCCACTTCCTGGGTATATACCAAAGCTGCTTCGCATACAGTCCTCCTCTCACTATGACCCATCCTGTGACTGCCTTCTGTTTACCATAAAACAACCTCTGACCTTAAGGGAGTTTGGACTAAGGTTCACCCTCACTGGTTAAAATGAGGGTCTGATCTCTTTAAGGGCCGCAGATTGGGGACACTGATTGAGTAACTGTCTTGAATTGTTTGGCACTTAATTGTATTACTTTTAAATAATATTGAATAGCAATAATGAGAGATGGCAAAACACATTGGTCACAGACCTTGAATTATACAATTTTATGTTTCTACTCTGATGTTGCAGAGGTCGATGAGATGGACATGAGAAGACTAGTAAAACAGGAAGGCCTGGTTTTGCTGTGGTTTGCGATTCTGATAAATCAGACATGTCGGTTACGATTAAATGGAAACTTGGCACATCTCAGACTGACAAACCGAAACCTATGTACTGGTTGTGTAACAAGGGCCGTAACTGGACTTCTGTATATTTTGTGCCATTTCATAGAAAATGTAAATGTCACAACATGTACATTCATCCATTTTACCCGATCATTACCTGGCTTTTAGTTTTTGTGTGGAGAGGAGTCCGCTGTCGTCGTGACGATGACGATCACAATCTGTAGAAGCAGAAAACACAAACATCATGGTGGTTAAGCCAAATTAAGTTTCACATAGAAACAAGTGCATTTACGGTTGACGGTGTTTAGCTGACGCTTTTATCCAAAGCAACTTACAAGAAGTCCATTTGTCAGAAGAAAGAGAAACAACAGTATATCGCTGAAGGTACTGTAAGAATGTTCATAGAAACTAGTGCCAAGCACTAACAATTGTTAGGTTAAAACATTGCCACTGGAAACAAGAACATTTTGTGTCTCCCTTCAACTATTTCTGTCAACATCACACAGTTGGTCAAATTTATTTTATACATTAGGCCTTTTAGGGAAGTGCAATATGCTCCATTTGACTGTACTAAATTTACTGATGTGCGTATGTTATGTGTTAAATAGTGCTGCAGATGTCTGGTTCAATGTCTGTTGTTGATTATATGTCAATATGCCTCTACTGTAGAATAAATTGCCTCTCGGGACATTAAAGTTTTCTAAGTTTAAATGTTTCAGGACAATTGATTTCTCTTGCTTACCCTTTTCTCCCCATAACTTTGTGTTAAATGCTTTTCACTTCATGTAATCATGTGAAGGAATAGGTCAAACGTTTGCCTCCCTTTCGGCATCCCTTGTCGGTCCACAGCCAAGGTGCTGAAACCTCCAGTCGCTTCTGGTATATTTAGGG
Source organism: Gadus chalcogrammus (assembly GCF_026213295.1). NCBI lineage: Eukaryota > Metazoa > Chordata > Actinopteri > Gadiformes > Gadidae > Gadus > Gadus chalcogrammus. The sequence goes on from NC_079417.1 coordinate 2,326,229, forward strand.
TATCTGCTGCCCCCTAGCGTTTAAACATGGTCACAACAATCACAGATGTTGTTATGCTACATCTCACAGCTAGTTCTTCCACGTGTCGCAACAACGGGGTTTGCGCATTGAAGCGACTTTGTGGTAGGTGGTACAGGCTGGCGTGTGGTGTAGTTTTGAATTTTGTTGAGACAGTGCTTTCGCAAGACCACTGTCGACAGCGACGAGGTGCTCTACATCAGCCCAGATTTACGCACTAATGTAATGACGCCTTCTTTAAAACGTTCAGCCGACCGAGGATCTGCGGGATTCAACCGTGTTACCGGAATAATGGAACCATCTTCCACGAATCCCTTATTTCCCATTAATAAATTGCCATTTCCCGGTGTTTAAGGGATTGTTTTAACGGCTATGGCGCGTCTTCTGCGCACCCACAACGTCGATGGTCCATCGAATGCGCGTTTAAAATCATTATACCTTCTCCAAATCGGTTTGAAACCAAATCGACCGTACACACGGCCGTTCAAATCGGCCACTATTTTGCTAGGAAACAAGATACTGTGTTGTCCCTGTAGTGTGTGTGTGTCTGTCTTGGTGGATGTATCGGGGCAGTTCTATGAATGAGTGCTACGAGCACACTAGCGTCTCTGCTGCTGTAGGGAGCTATCGGCCTGGCCGTTGAGATGCATTGGAGGCGGACTGGTGCTGAACGGGCTGTTTGGGGAGGGAGGCCGGCCTACTGCTGTTCAGAATGCTACTCGGGGACGTTTCTCCATTGTGGGTTATCGATAAGCAATGGTTTAATTTGTAACAACTGAACTGTATCAAATGCTGAAACAATATGATATCCAAGTAGTTACCAACTATTTTGCAATACTTAAGCAAATATATAAATACTTTGTAGGCCTGTTGCCACAGTTACCGCCAGCCCCATTTAATTGAAGTATGAACGTTATTAGCTGTTACTTTCTTGTTTTGGAGACATGAAATCCTCACGCCCTTAGGTTAGTTTAGACAACAAAGAAACAGCAAGCGTGTGTGTGGACACTGAACACATGCAGGCATGTGTCCGGTCGACTCAGAACACAGCTGGGACCGGCTGCCTGGGGTAGACAGCTGTCCATAATGGCCCGAGCATGACCAGACACCAGTCTACTGGGTGTACTGGGACCTGGTTGTAATGCACTCCCACTGCGTCGTAGATTAGTGTCGCAGAACACATTTGTGCTTTCCTCACGTTGTCCTGCGACCTGCGACATATTTGTCATAGCTGGGTTATTATTCACGATACACCACACCTAAACATGAGTATCGTAGATTCGTAGTGCATGTGCCCCATCCTCATTCCACAGCTGTTGGTTCTCTCAGTGAAAGGTCGGTATTTTAGTCTTTGTTGTCGTGTCGGTTGGTCATTGTGGGTCCTAACCCAACTGCTATGCATGAAAACTAAGATGACTTTTGGGGACGGCGATAGACCAATCAGCACTGTGGGTTTGTAACACCACGCCCACACCGTGCCCATGTATGGTGTTGGTGTTGTAGCCTGTTGGCTGAGGCAGCTGTCACACAAGGACAAGTGCTCAGTCGCCTGCTGTTTCACACGGTAAGAGTCTTCACTCACTCCTTCTAGCTTTACCTTTTTGGTTCTATGTACATTTTATATATTTATCATTTTTGAAAATTGAGAATATTTTTGAGTATAGCATAAGCATACTATATATAGCTTATACCTTTTTGAGGTTTGTGGATGTTTTTATATTTTTTAAGTTGAAAGCCCTATTAAGTATTTTACATTTGTGTAATGTTTTTAGTTTTTTTTGGCATAAAATGCTTTTGAGAACAACAATATCGCTTAAAAAAATAAATTTTCCCGCGATAAAAACAATACATGTATATCAATAACCTGTCTCTCTCTCTCCTAGGGGACCGCGTCAACAACCTCACTAAAGGCCTCGCTTCAACCCAAACATCCGTCCTGCTTCCCCCCATCTCCTCCTCCTCCTCCTCCAGCCCTCCCCCTCATGACGCCCTCGTACCCCCGCGCTGCTCCTCCTCCTCCTGACCCCACCGGGGGCGCTGTGGGCCTGGAGCCAAGGGGCGGGGCCCGCCATGTGGACCGGCAGGCCCTGGAGCGGGCGTGGCTGGACGAGCTCAGCGCCACCTACGGCGAGCGCGAGGCGGCCATCCGGCGCCAGTACGCCGCCGCCTGCCGCGCCCTGCTGCCGGCGGGAGGCCACGCCCCCGACCACGCCCACGCCCGCGCCCGAGAGTTCCGCCAGGCGTTTGAGCGGGAGAAGAGCGAGCTGGGCCTGGAGGTGCTGTACCGGGGTTTGGTCGGCGGGGGGCGGGGCCTGGTGTTCGGCCGGCCCCTCCTGGAGGTCCACCGGGAGCTGTGCGGCGGGAGCAGGGTCGCCATGGAGACCAGGTGCGCCCACCTGCTGGGCGTGCTGGGCATGGGCCTGGCGGCGCTGGCGGCGTACACGGCCGTAACCGAGGACGACCTGGAGCAGGTGGCGCGGAAGTGGGCGCCCAGGGTGGAGGAGGTGCGGGCGAGGGTGGAGGACGTGCTGCACGCGTGTAGCTAGCGCTGATGCTGGCGTTGATGCTAACGTTGGTGCTAGCGTCGATGCTAACGCTGATGCTAGTGCTGATGCTAACGCCGATGCTAACCTTGATGCTAACTCTGGCGGGAATATTTGAACAAAGAATCTTGTCTTATCATGTACTTGTTGTTACTTGTTTACTTGTTATTATATTATATATTTTCTTATTAATTTATATTTTCAAAGCATTCCTGGTTGATCTTTAATAAATATTTTTGCTGTCATGTTTTGAGTGAATTATTCCTTCCTTCTACACAATGTCAAATAATAGTAAAGACAATTTCAAGGGTTCAAAATATAAAAAACATGTATGAAATATGTCATCATGGATCTGAATTTGGGTTGATCTCGGATACTAAAATCTAATTTATCCAGTTGTCATGCCAATAATCTTCCAATAATCTTGAAAGAAGGGTCGTATTTTAGCCTGGAACTACACTGATGCCAGTTTTGTCAATCTAAATCAATAACAATGGAAGAGGTTTATAAAAGGTTTAAAGGAGCGATTCTGTTTCTTTATTCATCATAATTATCAGTTTCTTACTTTGAATTGGGGGAACTACTCTGTTTTAACGTTTGTCTCCTCTCTCTCTCTCCCCCTCTCACCCATCCCTCCGTAGCTCCAGTCCATCCCATCCCAACGAGAAACCGCCACACCCTGACTCCGCCCCTCCTTTCAACCACCACACCCTGACTCCGCCCCCACCCTGACTCCGCCCCCTCCCTCCACCCACCAGCCACCATGTCGGAGGAAATCCTGGAGGACCGCGCCAAGCTGAAGCAGGGGCTGATCAAGGTGCTGGAGTGCGTGGCGTGCATCTCGTCGGCCGCCGCCGTGGTCAACCCCATCTTCGGCGTGGCGGGCTCGCTGATCCGCGTGGTCCTCCACCAGGTGGACGACGAGGACATCCGCACGCTGAAGCGCGAGTTCGGCACCGTCAACCGGTCCCTGGACGCAATCACCCAGCAGAACCGCGACACGCTGCTGCGCATCAAGAAGGAGACGCTCGACGGCCAGTACGGCGGCGTGGAGGAGAACCTCCGCCACCAATTCCGCCTCTACATGAAGTTCGTGGAAGCGCCCGCGGGCGCTCGCCAGCGACGCAAGGACGACTTCGAGGAGGGCTACGGCAACGACCTGGGCGACCAGAACCTGCACACGCTGTACGAGGGCGTGGTGGGCCAGACCAAGCTGTTCAGCCGGCCCGTGCTGGAGGTGTACCTGCACTGCTCGGACTACGACCGCGCCACCATGGAGAAGCTGTGCACGCGGCTCACCTACCTGTTCTGCATCGGCCTCATCGCCCTCATGGGCTACGCTGCCGTCATCGGCGACGACGAGGAGTCCCTGGGCGAGGAGTGGGCCGAGAACATGAAGCACGTGCAGCAGAAGATGCAGGAAGCGCTCGGCAAGTGCAAGTGAGGAGGAGGAGGAGGAGGCGGTCCTCTCGTCTCGTCGTCTGGGATTTTCCCCTGCTAGGAACTGTGCTTGGCTTCTACCTGTCCCGGTCTCTCTCTCTCTCTCTCTCTCTCTCTCTCTCTCTCTCTCTCTCTCTCTCTCTCTCTCTCTCTCTCTCTGCGCTTCTCTCGGTCCCCTGCGGTTGTCCTCTCCTGCGCGAGCAGGATGTCAAGCTGAGGTGGTCTCCGTGGAGACGTGAAGGCGTGCTGGGGCCTCCTCTCTCTATCCGCTGGTCTGCTTCTCTATATTCTAGGAGGGGGGGGGGGGGGGGGGTGGTCGGAGATGTGGACTACGTAGCTTCTCTTCAACTGCATCATGTATACTCTGGCTTTCTTTACCCCTGACTTGAACGAAGCGGGGTTTAGCGCCCTCAGGTGGTGGTTGAGTGTAGGACGTCGCTTTGACCAAACAATGCATAACCCGAAATCGCAAAGGAAAAGATATATTCCTAAACTTATTCAGCCAGTTCACGGCAGCACTTCGACAATTTTCCGTCCATAGATATATGATACTTTATATACACGTGTAACTGCAGAGGTCCAACGTTTAAATATCCTCGTCTTTTTCCAACCGCTTTTATTTTTTTGTCTTTTTTTTATTGTTGAACACAAAGGATTGGGTCAATAAAGAACACGTTTGTTACTGGTTTATATTTGAGACAGCTACAATTCAACACATGCCAAATGATTGGATTCAAATCGATTTTTTTTAAATACATAAAGTTATATACACATACAAGTTAAATAAAGTGCATTAGCTGTTGACATAGTTACAACGCTATTAGGATGGGGGAATAAGTTACGAACCTCTTTGTTTTGTTGAAAATGCCATGTTGGTGAATATTCATTATTATATTTTTTATGATATTTGTTGCACTTGTTGTACGCAGCACCCTGAATAAACAGTATAACACAACAGACTGGATGACTTTTTGAAGTTGGTTTTCCATTTTCTTCAGAGATTTGAGATTATTGAAGAAATGGCGCCACCATGTGTTACCTAAGCGTCTCGTTCTAGGACTTCTAGGAATGTCGCCTGGCCACGTCCCCTGGGACCACTATAATTATAGACAGAGTTTGATCAACCGTTACATCTTACGCCATATCTCGTTTCGATCTACTAGTGTTATAAATATCTATTTCTGGATTTATTTTTAAGGCCTATGACCCATTTTGATTCAATATTTACCAAACCAAAAAGCCAATCCAAACGCCGTATCAATCACCTGCGTTCAGTTTTCTGTCTTCACATCACTAGTAATAGTAGCTAAACTTGCTTTCCCTGATGGGATTTTTTGGGAGTTTGAATTACAAGTATGCCTAAGCCTGTAGTGTTATCATTTCGATTCGCTAGACATATTTTCTAAATGCTTATATAATCTTATAAATTGTTATCTACACGAATTATGACGAGAATATCAGTTTATATTATTTTAGGTTTAACATATTTTCTCTTGACAATTTAGGATTATTGATTCATTAGGTATTCACAGAGTATCTCTGGAAAGCTATTGTCAATGTAGGAATTATTAACAGGAATTCACAGAATATAACCATTATCAATGTAGGAAATATAATTTCGTATTGAGATTTCTACAAGGGGCAGAGACCCTGTTGTTCAGAAGCCGTCCACCAGAGTGCGCCACGGACCAACTGGTTGAACACCACAGCGCTGTCGGGGCGCCTGAGCGCTCAGAAGCGCTACTGTTCCCTAAACTCCCTGTGCGAATCAGTGCTCCGAACGCTGTGCTACGTTTGCGTAAATGATCAACATTCGGCGAATCCTTGGTGCAAATCCTCTTAGATAAGCTGTAGTAGGGCCTACTGGGTGGTAAGAATCAAAATAATAAAAACAGGTTCAGCGCCACTGGTGTGCCCCTCATTCAACGTCCAGAAAAACTGGTAAAGTCTAAAGATCTTCAGCACGATGGACCACTTCTCTGCAGTGGCGACATTTAAAACCAAACGACAGGCCGTATAGGAAACGGGTAAATATGTCTTACCTGCGCTTTACACCAGGTGCGTCATTCTCCCCCAACGCGGACGAGGCGTGACGTCATGGATCTCAGTTAACAGAATTCACTTGGAAGAAAGCACGCGGGAATCAGATTACCCATCGAATCAATTATAAAATTGATCAATTAATACATAATAATAATTCAATAAAAACAACAACGCCTACATGGAGAGATGGTCTGTCTAACGTTCTCCGTGCGCTTGTCCGCTTCAGAAGAACACTACGACCCTCATTCGATCATTTCAGAGATCAGAGACCCCCAAAAACATCTCACCTTTGTACCATTGTACAATATGATAGGTATTTTGCACCATATTCTTACCTTGAAAAAAAACCCCACATTTCTAAATAGATCTTCCTTAAAAATGAATGTTGTCTTCATAGGCCTATGTGTGATATAAATTCAATAGGCCATTTAAAGTGTGCGTAATTCCCCCAACAATGATCCGGGAGTAAGAATAATACGACTGAATATGAAATGCTTTGATATAGAAATACACCCAAATACCAAAAAAACAGACATGATGAATTCATCTTACCTCACAGATTCATCTGCGTTCGTTTCCAAACCTTCAGAGGAGGCATCCGAGGGAACATTAATAAATAATGCGTAGTAAACCAAATGCGCAAATGGTCACTCACCAAATCCCATACTGTACAAAATATATTACCCATAGCTCATGTGTATTTTAGAGCCCATCCCACCGTCGGTATAAAAGTATAAATGGTCACACTTTGCCGACCGCAGAAAATAAGAAACATTCTGTCGAATAAACTGAATTCAGCCTCTCCGACCTGAATCCTGCCTCACACACCTATTTTCTTCCTAACACCCCCCCCAGCTCTCTCTCTCTCTCTCTCCCACTCTCTCCCCCTCTCTCTCTCTCTCTCTCTCTCTCTCTCTCTCTCTCTCTCTCTCTCTCTCTCTCTCTCTCTCTCTCTCTCTCATCTCTCTCTCTCTCTCTCTCTCTCTCTCTCTCTCTCTCTCTCTCTCTCTCTCTCTCTCTCCCTCCCCCCCCCCCCCCCACTCCACTCCTCGCAGCACAGAACCAAACTGATTGCAGAACCTCATTGCGCACCTCCCTCGCTGTGGATATTTTTCTGATCTTTTCCACCCACACTGACAGAACGAGAACCGTGGGAATCTCCACCAACTCACCAGATAAGAAGAAAAAAACTCCATCGTAGCCGTTGCTGGATCAGGCCGGGCGTGGACAGGAGGACAGGAGCCGTCAGCCTGAGGTACAGAGACGAGCGGGTTCCCCTAGTCCACATCCATCAACACATGAGGTGTGTCCGTGCGGAATCCATGCGTAAAGGATGCATTCCTCCTCAGTGCGCATGACTTTTTTCATGAGTTGTTTTCTAACACACATCAGCTCACCATGGTCTGTACTTGTTTATTTATCTTTCTTTGAATCCATGGTGCTTTTGCTGTTGTGTATTCGAGAAACTGAGAAAAAAAAACCACGATCTGTGTGTTATCATCAAATGTTGTTGGTCTCGTTTCCATTCCATATAATATTGCGGAACAAACTTGATTCCCTGACGCACTATCTCTGCTCTGCGCATCCTGTGCGGAGCGCGTCCGATCAGATGGGAGCGGGTAATTTATGCGCGGTCGCAGACGAGGATGAGGAGGGATTTCTAAACACCGCGCGGCCTTGGTGTGGCCTCTGTGCACCATGACTAGTAAACAAACTCAAGGGCGTGTGTGTCGTATTTACTGATGTCGAGCTCAGGCCGTCATCTGCCGTCATCCTCCATCCCTTTGGGGCCATAGCCTGATCTTCGGCTCAAATCAATCAATCAAAGACAATAATCAGTTCATAATAATCATTAATCATTTCACAACTAATAACATATAACATAAACCATTAATCTAAGAACTCTGAATAACCAAAGCTACTCTATTCCCTTTGAAAAGAGACCACATTCTGGTTAATTGTTCATCATAACAATAACAAAGTAGGCCTATCATAATTATTCCCACAATAATGTAATGTATGATGTGTAAGTATGTATTATAAGCAGAAGCATTCTACAACACATTTTATACACAGACCAATCAGTGCAATACAAAGAAAGACTCGATTTTACAACCTTGATTATTGATACACAATCCTAGCAAGCGTTAATTTTCATAAAGACGATTTTCATAAAGACGACGACCCCCTTTCTTACGAAGACAGGAACATATACGTACGGCGTCATTTGTGAGGACTCCGTTGTGGACGGGAAACCGTTCACTTGAAGCCTGCTGAGATCCAGCTCGTCCTGAATAACAGGATCTGCTCCCTCCGAGAGACCAGATATACCTCGCCCGGAGAGGCTGCACGTCGGGTGTTATGCCGTCTCCCCTGAGGTGCTCACCTTTGTTCTCAGGACACTCTCGTCTTTTGTTCAAAGCCCATTCAGTTTCCTCCATGAAGGAACGAAGGTGTGTTATCCGCACAGGGCCGGTGGGGAACACTGCCCAGGGGCCCACGACTAAGAGGAGGCCCCCAGCCCAAAGGGCCAGTATTTGTAATATTAATACAAGTATTAGTTGTCCCCCAGCTGAAAGGTTCTTGGTTCGAACCCCAATGTCCTCACTAAGTCTTTGCGTAAGATACTGTCACCCTAGCTGCCTCCTTGAAGGCTAAACAAGCCTCCGTTTCATCTGAGGATCTTCCCCCTCCGAGTTGAAGAATGTGATCCGAGCAGTCGTTACAGTCCTGAAGGTTTCAGAAAGAACTGACGTATTTGGTAAAATGGCAGCCAGTGAAACGACTGCTGTCCAAAACCAACGTCACACTCAATAGTCAACTGTTACTCTGGAAAAGCATATTGAGGCAGAAGTAGCAGAGTTCTTGTATTTTACGGATAATGTGCCTCTTTGACCACGTTATACGCTTTAGACAATAATAACGCAGAAAAGTTCATCAACAATCTATGAGACCAAGCTGGACAGTTTTCAACTGAAAAAAAGAGATTTGGGTTTAACTAACCCCCCCCCCCCCCCCCCCCCTCTCTCTCTCTCTTTATTCCTCTCTCTCTCTCTGTCCCTTCCCCACCTCCCTCTCTCTCTGTCCCTCCCTCCCTCGCTCTCTCCCTCCCCCTCTCTCTCTCTCTCTGTCCCTCCCTCCCTCGCTCTCTCCCTCCCCCTCTCTCTCTCTCTCTGTCCCTTCCCCACCTCTCTCTCTCTCTGTCCCTCCCTCCCTCCCTCTCTCCCTCCCCCTCCCCCCCTCTCTATCTCCTCTCTCCCTCCCTCCCCCTCTATCTCCCTCCCTCTCTCCCTCCCCCCCCTCTCTCCCTCCCTCCCTCCCCCTCCCCTCTCTCTCTCTTTATCTCCTCTCTCTCTCCTCTCTCCCTCCCTCCCCCTCTCTCCCTCCCCTCTCCCCCTCTCTCCCTCTCTCCCTCCCCCCCTCCCTCCCCCCTCCCCATCAGACCATGAGCGCCCCCCTGGAGAGGGCCGTGGCCCAGAAGAAGGAGGCCATCGAGGCGGCCATGGAGATGTTTGAGCGCGGCGCCGAGGTGCTGGCGAGCGCGGTGGGCGAGCTCCTCCCCCTGTGCACGGCCGCCGCCCCCGTGCTGCGCCTGGCGCTCCACAACGTCCAGAGCAAGGAGGTCTTCTACGTCAAGGAGCAGTTCCTCACCGTGCGCAACCGGCTGGACGTGCTCTCGGGCCAGCTGGACGACATCGACGGGGAGCTGCGGAGGAGCCGGCTGGACGCGCACTACTTCGGCGTGGAGGAGAACGTCAGGAACCAGTTCAGGAAGTACATGGACATCCTGGAGGCCAAGCCGGAGTTCCACGCGGTGAAGACCCGGCTGTTCCGGGAGCACTTCGCCCGGACGGGAGGGGAGAAGAACCTCTATGTGCTGTACGAGGCGGTGATGGGTCTCAACAGCTTCGGGGAGTCGGTCCTAGACGTGGTGGAGAGGTGACGGTCCCTCTTCATGTATTTCCTGATTATCTGATCTATGAGGGTTAGGTTATGGCTCCTACCATTAACCGTACGCACTTATTGTATGTTGAACGTCCTGGCCCCTAAAAACAGTACTTAGCATTGTGTAGCGTCTTATCCTAGCTGTCTTTGTTGTATACGGGGAATGGGTTAACCTAGAGATTGTTAGTGCTTGGAACGTGGTTCTATGAACATCCTTACTGTACCGACAACGATATATTGTTGTTTTCTCCTTCTTCTGACAAATGTGCTTATTGTTAAGTCGCTTTGGATAAAAGCGTCTGCTAAATGCCATAAATGTAAGTGTAAATGTAACCCAAAGGCGCCAATCTAGGATTCAACACTTCACTCGTTCTGAACAAACCCAGCGATAACCTTGTTCTTCTGCCTTGTCCCAGGTACGTCTCGAGGAACCGGCGTCTCCTGGAGGACTTCTGCGTGAGGCTGAAGGAGCTCTTCTGCCTGGGTCTGATCGCTCTGCTGGGCCACTGCGCCCTCACCCAGGAGGACGAGGAGGACGAGAAGATCCAGGACTGGAGCGGCCGCATCGACCAGGTGGAGTCCAAGATGAAGGCCGTCATCGAGGCGTGCGTGGCGGCCTTCCCCGAGCAGGCCAAGACGGACGCAGAGCGGCTGCTGAAGGAGAGAGACGGGCAGGAGCTCCCGGACGTCGCCCAGGCTCTGCGGGAGTTCCTGGCGGGGAAGTACGACTGGGTGAGCTGGTCCGTGCGGGTCATCAACCACGCGGGGAGCACCTACCGCAAGTGGAGGGCCGGGGAGCACTTCCACCACGTGGCCGGTCGGAACTGGTTCGAGGTGCTCCAGGTGAACAACGTCAACCTGGTGGTCTCCTACCAAGAGGGGGCCGCTCCCCAGAAGGTCCCCCGAGACCTGATCCAGGAGCTGATGGAGGGCCCGGGCAGGAAGGGGAACGCCCAGGCCGTGGTGGAGGTCCTGGAGAAGCAGCTGGGCGGGTTCGTGGTGCACGCCGTCAGCCGCCACAAGGAGAGCACGGCCGCCTGGAGCTTCCCCGAGGAGTCGCACTACTGGGAGAGGCACAAGAACGTGGCGGTCTGCGTCCACCCGGAGTAGACGGGGGTTTGGTTTCTTGGGGTTTGGTTGTTTTTGGTGCGTTGTCGTCATGATGCACTATGTGTTTCGTGGAGTTTCTAGGTAAAGCGGATCTGCATTTATTTTGCACTATTTTTTAGCCGTCCATCGGGATCCTAGCTTTTTATTTGGTGTTGATGCAATTTCTCTGTGTTTGCTGCTAAATGCTAAAAGTGTTTTTAATGTTCAAAGTCTACATTACACACTTTTATAGGCTGTTTTTATAAAACTCATAGTTTACTAACAACTTTATTTAATACTAAACTAAATTAAAACGACATATAAAATATATATTAACGACTAAAAATAACTAATACATGTTTGGTTAACTTTGTTGTCGCAATGTTTTGTCTCAAATGCTAAATATTGCAAGCTTGTAGGCTACCAAAGAGACAGTGTGCTAAAGCTACGCCTGCTAGCTGCGCTCCCATTTGGTCAGAGAGGTGCTGGCCTAGTTAACACTGAAAGGCAACACGGAGGCAAGCCTTTCAAACGTGAACAACAGGGGACTTGGCAGACGGACTCACACAAAGTGCTCCTTGTTTCAAACTCTGGGAAACCAGTTTACCGTTGAACCGTAACCCAGAGTTTGACCACGTCTCCGTTGCTACTAGCGATGGAGCCGTGCGCATGAAATATTTCAATCACGGTACCGACCTGACGGGAACCGAATCACTGTAATAAATGTCAGAGTAACGAGTGTTCTGCATCATTTCTTACATATTACAGCAGTTAATGATGTATGCTTATCAGATGTGAAGGTAAAAGAGTCTTTATGGACGTGTGTGTGTGTGTGTGTGTGTGCGCGTGTGTGAGTTGGAGTGCATACTGTGTGTGTGTGTGTGTGTGTGTGTGTGTGTGTGTGTGTGTGTGTGTGTGTGTGTGTGTGTGTGTGTGCATGAGTTGGAGTGCATATGTGTGTGCGTGTTTGCGTGTTTCAGTGAGTGTGTGTGAGTTGGAGTGCATATTGTGTGTGCGGTGTGTGTGTGTGTGTGTGTGTGCGTTCGTGCCTGTTTGTGTTCAGCGCATATCTCGGTGCGCATCTGCGCGCGTGTGTTTTTGTGCCTGTTTGTGTTGTAGTTTACATTGTGTACGTGCACGTGCACTGGCTGCTGTGTGCGATCGTTTCACATGCACCCCGGTGGCGTCTCCTCGTGATAAAGCTCAGCTCTGCAACAGGCACGCAGGGCTAATTGAATTGATATTCGCACAGTGCTCAGCGTTTCCCGGGCGCAGATACAGTTTGATGGTCTATGAATAACCCGGGGCTGCGCTAATATCCTGCAGATGAGCAGCAGAGTGCTTGTCTCAGCGGGATGGACCCCTCCGGCTCCGGGGGGTGCAGGGGAGGAGCCCGGCGCGAGATGGAAAGGGTCTCGAGACGCCAGACCTCCCTGCACTACATCACCGCTGTCAGCGTGCGCCCTGCGGGCATGCCTGGATCGACGCACGCAACGCTTGGAGGAACACACACACACACACACACACACACACACACACACACACACACACACACACACACACACACACACACACACACACACACACACACACACACACACACACACACACAATGAAACTGCTGATCTTTTATGCGTATGATCAGGGATCTTTCTGACCAGTTACATTTTTTTAGTATTGAGGCTTTGTAATCAAGTGATGTTAAACTCAGTTTGGGCAATGTCTTGTGGCAGTGACGTCCAACTGTCATTTTACTGCCAAATATCTATTTGATAAAATATGAATAGTGATGAAATATGAAATGAGAATGTGAATAATAATTAAATATTTTAGAAAGGGGATCATTCTGGATCCAAAGAAATAGGATGGGGAAAAGGAGACATTGCATTTTTATATATTTCTCTTCCAAGATCCTGACAGTTTTCTGTGTCTGCAGTATTCAGCATCAACGCCATCGATGCACCTGCTCACTCGGAATAGGCCCGCCATCTCTCTATTCCTGGAACTCCAGACGCATGACTAACCGTTGAGAGGCACAATGTCACGTCACGGCTGTCTGGGTCTTTGCTCCAAACCCAGAATAAGGAAACAGACACAGGATGCATCCAGACTAAAGGATGGGCGTGGCCGAAGCTTTAGACCCAAATCCGTCTGTTAAGACAACAAAACAAAACACTGAGGAACCTGTCCCACAGAAGGACGGTTTTGCAACACAACAAAGAGGTTTGGCATCACAGATAAAACCAACGGCTTCTTCAAACGACCCGCAACCGGCAGTCATCAGCCACGGTGGTTCACCCTCGTTATTCACCCTCTTCATTGATAATTCATGTTCAGCATCCACCGACACATCGCGCCAACCGCGGTTTACGAGGTCGTCTGCGTCCCATGAGGACCTACGGGATCTACCTGATCTTCCTGATCTTAGTGATCTTCTTGATCTACGTCCTCTACGTGATCTATGCGATCTTCCTGATCTATATGTACGGGATCTACGGGATCATTGTGATCTTGTTGATCTACATCATCCACATGATCCACTTGAAGTTCGTGATCTCCGTGATCTTCTTGATCTATGTGATCTTCTTTGTGAACTACGTGATCTTCTTGATCTATGTGATCTTCTTTGTGATCTACGTGATCTTCTTGATCTATGTGATCTTCTTTGTGAACTGCGTGATCTTCCTGATACGTGACCTTCGTGATATGTGATGTACGGTGATCGACGGATGGTGCATCACACGGACGGTCTTTCTCAACAGTCCCTGCCTTTCTCCAAACAGTTGCCAGATGGCCTTTCTCCCCAGATGGTTTCTGGCTAACAGACCACACCACCACAACTGCTGATTACCTTCTACGGTGACGGAGTGGAGGGTTACATGGTGGGACTGTTTCACCCGTGGAGACGCGAACGGGGGCAGGAGGCTTGTTGTGGGAACCGGTGGATTTATTAGTGGCTGTGGGGGGCTTTGGCCTGCTGGGTAGTTAACGAGTATTGATCCTGAGGCCTCTTCCCCTGCAGGAAAGACTCTTGCTGAGGTTCTGCATCAACCCTAACGGTCTGGGTGGAGCTCAGTGTCTCGTTTATTCTATTGTGAACCAGACGGTAAGATCGGGTTCTCTCCGGTCTTAATTGAAATCTGAGCGGGAATCAGAGGTACAGAGCTGCCTCGCCAACAGAGGGCGCTGTGATTGGTCGATTGGTTTCTCTACAAAAACCAAACAATAAGTGGCTTGAGTAAGAGAGATACGATGTCATAACAAGGACATAACTTCTTAAATGCCCGGGCTGGCCTAATGGATAAAGTGCACAACACAGCCCTCCTGAAGTTAGCCATTCAGTCGTTCATCCATGAGCAGTTAACATACAAGAGTCAAATGGTGTATTGATCCTGCTCCCTGCACTCATCTCAAGGTAGGAGAGGGGGGGGGGGGGAGGTGGTGGACTGAGAGCTACGAACACCCTCCGGGACTGCTGACTCTTCAAACAGAAACATCGGGAAATCGCATTAAACATAAATTCTTAACCCCAGAGACAAAACATAGAAGCCCTAAAAATACTCCATCAATACCCCGTGCTGCTCTCCCATAAGGCGCGTTTCCAACAGCAGATATCGGCCAATATCAATATTTCCTCCACCAATGAAGGAGAGCTGATCCAGCGTGGCAGAGAGCTGCTGGATCAATCGGAGCCTCCGCTGGTGTCGGCCAATCGCAGCCCAGGGTAATGCTGTTAGCATCGGGCGGCCATCGACCTGTGCTGCTCTCTGAGGACTGATCTGAGGAACAGAGGAAAACATTTGTTCAGTGACACACCAGCTACAGTCCAGCAGAGCCCTGAGACACCTCGGTCCTCACACCGCCTGGGGTGTTAACACCACCCGACACCACCCCCTCTACACAACACCAGCACCTCTACACAACACCACCCCCTCTACACAACACCACCCCCTCTACACAACACCAGCACCTCTACACAACACCACCCCCTCTACACAACACCACCCCCTCTACACAACACCACCACCTCTACACAACACCAGCACCTCTACACAACACCAGCACCGCTACACAACACCACCACCTCTACACACCACCACCAGCACCTCTACACAACACCACCGCCTCTACACAACACCAGCACCTCTACACAACACCAGCACCTCTACACAACACCAGCACCTCTACACAACACCACCACCTCTACACAACACCAGCACCTCTACACAACACCACCCCCTCTACACAACACCAGCACCTCTACACAACACCACCCCCTCTACACAACACCACCCCCTCTACACAACACCAGCACCTCTACACAACACCAGCACCTCTACACAACACCACCGCCTCTACACAACACCAGCACCTCTACACAACACCACCCCCTCTACACAACACCAGCACCTCTACACAACACCACCCCCTCTACACAACACCACCCCCTCTACACAACACCACCACCTCTACACAACACCAGCACCTCTACACAACACCAGCACCTCTACACAACACCAGCACCTCTACACAACACCACCACCTCTACACAACACCAGCACCTCTACACAACACCACCCCCTCTACACAACACCAGCACCTCTACACAACACCACCCCCTCTACACAACACCACCACCTCTACACAACACCAGCACCTCTACACAACACCAGCACCGCTACACAACACCACCACCTCTACACACCACCACCAGCACCTCTACACAACACCACCGCCTCTACACAACACCAGCACCTCTACACAACACCAGCACCTCTACACAACACCAGCACCTCTACACAACACCACCACCTCTACACAACACCAGCACCTCTACACAACACCACCCCCTCTACACAACACCAGCACCTCTACACAACACCACCCCCTCTACACAACACCACCA
>NC_079417.1:2347212-2364712 GCF_026213295.1 Gadus chalcogrammus
TGGAGCCTTCACCGTAGCGTTCAACACGTGGTGATGACATAGACTTCACAATGGGGTTCGAACATGACAGTAAGTTAAACTATTGCACCCCAAAAAGTGCCTCTGTGGGTGCAGTGCGCACGTGTGTGCGAGCGTGCACCCTGCGCGCGTGTATTATTTACTGGTCCTGCGCTGGGAGACGAAACGGTCAGGCTGCGGTGGTCTACTGCCCCCCCGCGGTCAGTGTTGGAATTACAACCATGCTTTATTTGTCCTGAGGGCGAAGGCACCGGGTGTGATGGGGATTTTTACGTAACCATGGAAACGACCAGGGCAGAGATGCTGCGTTCGGCTATTTTGAGATAAGATGAGCGTAGTCGCAATAACCAAATGCAGGAGAATAGGAGGATAAGGGCATGATCTACATTCTGCACCTTGCAAAATCGATACTTTTATGTATTAACAAAGGATTTCAGCATTTGATTTGTTCCGATAGAACTACATTATTCATGTGTCCCGAAATGACCAGATACATTATTTGTAGAAGACAGTGCTTAATACTTCTCTCCAGTAGATGGTGCTGATGCCATTCAATATCTATCTAAGCAGCAGCTGAAAAAGCACCACTAAAAAGTTTTAGATTTAACTATTTTAAACGGTAAGTGCGTGTAATATTGTTAATATGCTGTTGTTCATGTTGTAAAAAGCAGAGATGTCAGCAGAGATTATGCTTCGTTCAAGGACTTTTATGTTTTACAGTTAAGATTTGGGGCTAGGGTTTTAGTGTTAAGAACTAAGTGAAAATAAACACGTAATTTCGTCCACCTAGTGCATACTGGGGTATGGATGTTAACACACACGCACAAACACACAAACACACACCCTTTTTCTATCACACACACACCCAAACACACACACACACACACACACACACACACACACACACACACACACACACACACACACACACACACACACACACACACACACACACACACACACACACACACACACACACACACACACACACACACACACACCTTACAGGGTTGACGTATAACTGCAGCAAGCATCGTTAGAGACAGTCTCTTGGGCTGTCTCTCTTTTATTGTGTCCAAGGAACTTATGTACAGTGAACTCTTTGGCTGATGGCTTACTGATTTGACTCCGACTCAGTGACGGTAAATCTTTTATCTGACAATATTCCAATTTGCAGAACAAGTTCCTTGTTCTAATGAAACGAAACTATGTTGAAAGCATGGAACGAACTGTCATCTCAACTGGACCCACCTGATGTTTAAAACAAACAGCACACTCCCAGTGAATTCCCCTGCGGGGATTGGGCAACATGCAACAGAAATACAACTGTGCACGCGCCAATCACTCAGAACCTGTCACAAGGGAAGTAGGCCTTCAGTTACAATTTGTAAAACAAGTTGAACATGTATTCAACCACTGCGCCAGTAATTGAACGTGTTTACGCAGGTTGAATATATTTTTCACAACGGCATAAGACCATCTATCTATCTATCTATCTATCTATCTATCTATCTATCTATCTATCTATCTATCTATCTATCTATCTATCTATCTATCTATCTATCTATCTATCTATCTCTCTATCTCTCTATCTCTCTATCTATCTATCTATGGTTCATAACGGTGGAAAAGCCTCAATACAATACAAACAATACAATTAAATGTAGTGCTCATGAAAACAAATATAAGTCTTCAATATAGGATTTTGAAACATTCACTTTGTGTGACTAATTAGTCCTTTTTGATAATAATGATTCCCTTTTCTCAGACGACACTACACTATTTCATAGCAAATGATAGGCATCAAATTACAGTGCAAAAATATTATTCTATAATAAATAGGGTAGATATCATCATTTCCCCTTGAACAACATCTCTTTCAGAACACACATCCTCAAAAAAGTTGACCAAAACCTCACTGGGGTGTCCGTCCTGTTTCCTGTCATCCTTTCCTGCTGTGATCCTGGGGTTGAGGTCGAGGGAGTGATGATGATTCATTTTTTTTTTGCTCTCCTGGAAACCATGGAGGAAGAGGTTTTCAACATCTGGCATCGTCTGACTCGATTTCTGTTTAAAGCACACACACACACACACACACACACACACACACACACACACACACACACACACACACACACACACACACACACACACACACACACACACACACACACACACACACACACACACACACACACACACACACACACACACACACGAGAATGTGAAAGCGTTAACCAAAGTCAAGTCAACAAGATGATTTGGGGCGGTCTTCAGGTGTCCGTGGAACAAAGTGCCTGACAGAGTTGCAGAGGGACATGTTGGGGCCTTCCTGTCTTCCAGAGAACAGGGGGAATCGCACAGCTGGAATGTAAACACAGGGCAGCTGAGGACAGGTGCATCATGGGTAAATAACTGAACTGCAGGGGCACGGGCGTGGGCAGGGGAAATGAGTTGTTTGAAGTCTAGGGCCGTGAATGCCAGTGTGTTCTGCCCATGTGTTTCTATTTAGGCATCAAAGGAAGCTTGAGTCCCCAGCTATTGCATTATGGGTTCAAAGCTAGCTCGCGCTAACGCAATTAATACGATAAAGCCTTCCATCATATTCCATTTATGATTTATCGTATATCATATTTAACATAAATAAATATTAATATATACATATAAGATAAAGGTATGGATATGAAACATAATTTATAACATTGATGTATTTCATATTTCTCTTGTGGATCATGGTACCCTCAGACACCCATAACAGCATCTCAGGGTTAGCAGGTCATGTGACCCGATACACCGGCCTTCTAGAACCTTCCAGCTTCTCTAGTCGTCCTCCCTCTGCCCAGCGATGAACCCCGCTGCCTCGTGCCCACTGCCTCCGTCCGTTGACTGAACCCCATTGACTTTGAATGGGGACGGACGTGCAATGCATTGTGGATCCGTGCGTCGAAGGCTCCGTCAAAAAGTTGAAAAATGTCCAACTTTTCCGTTGCTGCCGAAAAAGTTGAATTTTTTTCAACTTTTTGACGGAGCTGAAGTCTCCAACGCAGCAAACGGATCCACAATGCATTGCCGTCCGCATTCAAAGTCAATGGGGATCAGTCAACGCAAGGGGGCAGTGGGCACGAGGCGTGACGGGTGGGGTCGAGGAGGTGGGCGAGCACTAATGTATCGCCATGGTGATGACCACGTCCTCTGTGGCCTGTGATGGTTTCCTGTGTTCCTGATGGGGTCACCTGACCTGTTTCACTCAGTCAGTGCCAGGCTGGGTTGACATTAAAAACGTCCCTTTTCCAATTCCCCAGGTTCGTGTGATCAGCCCTGTTGTAACGGCAGACACATGTGTTCGTAGACCGGAGGAGGACACACACATCGGGCCACTATAGGAGGCATCCGTCTCCAACAGCGTGCCTTATTTCCATGTTTTAGATGTTATCATTCATTCACTGTCTCATCTCTGATTATCTGTCGCGTTATTATGGATAGACATGTGACGCCATGCAACGATCAACGTTTATATTTCCCTATTGGGATGGATGGATAACAACATTATGTTTAAATAGACGTCTTTATGGATGGATGGTTAGATAGAAGTATAGATGGATGGATGGTTAGATAGAAGTATAGATGGATGGATGGATGGAAGATGGCTGGATGGATAGACGGATGAGGGAGGAACGGTCAGAAGGGTGGATAGGTTGGTGGATCGATGGAAGGATGTTTAGATAGCTTGTCTAAACATCCTTGTTCTAATGAACAAGGATGTGAACAATGATATTATACTAAGACAGCGGTGTCAAACTGACTGTATGCCGAGGCCACAACACACCGAACCCTTCCTTATTGACTTGTCACCGGAAGGTAGCTAGTTCGATCCCCCCGGCTCCTCCTAGCTGAGTGTCGAGGGGTTCCTGAACGTCAGTATGTCGTAAAATAATCTGCTAAATGCCTTAAATGTAAATGGGCAAAAAAACAGTTCTTAAATGGTGGAGAACATCAGATTCTTCTGGGTACGAGGCCGGAGACAGAGCCGTGATAGAGGGCTCCAGTGTCTCCTCCTCGCCCCGCCTCTGCCCACATGATGAAGGTGACACTAAAAAAAAAAGGCTGACCACCCAAACCCAGGAATTGGCGAAGACATGTTTTTAATCACGACACATTAACTCTCCCGTGGAAAAGATTTGTCCACACAGCCCTGACACTGAGTCCGAAACCGTCAGGTGACCGCCTCAGGAACGCAGGGAAAACATCACGCGGCCACAAAACGGTGGTCCTCCCCATAAAGATACATTGTGCTGCTCGCGACGCCCACCTCCTCGACCCCACCCTCAACCTGAGCTCGCTCTCGCTGGGAGGGAACCTCGCTCAGTCTGTCGCTAGGCAGAAGGAGGAGGGTTCTAGAAGATGGAAGGTTCTGGAAGTCTGGTGGATCGGGTCCCATGGGCCTTTGACCCTGAGATGCTGTTAAGGAGGTCTGAGGATACCTTGATCCACGAGAGAATGATTAAACAAATCAAAATGATAAATCACCTTTATACAACTATGAGAAAGATATATTTACATAAATATGTATATTACTTCTGAACCACTGTTTGATCTTCGCACACTAACGCACGTTGGATTTCTTTCGGAAAATCTGGAAAATGTTTTTTGTTCTGAATTAACACTTCTTCTTTCACGGGGACGCGTCGAAGTTAGCAGTGAACAGCGTTTCTTAATCTACTGAATGATTAGGGGAATAGTAGTCTGTGACCCAGCGGTCCTACGCGGTCACAGCAGGAACGCTGCAGCGACACGGCACAGAGGCCGGGCCTGAAGCCAGTACTGGAGCCGCTTTCGTTACGGAGATATTCCAGGGAAAAGTAATTAGCATGAGTCAATGAAGCTTTCAAGGGAATTTGAAAAGGTGTGTGTGTGTTTGTGTATGTGTATGTGTATGTGTATGTGTATGTGTATGTGTGTGTGTGTGTGTATGTGTATGTGTATGTGTATGTGTGTGTGGGGGGTTCTGCTTGGATTGCGCTCGCACCAAGATATGACACAGGTGGCGGAGAGAAAGTAGCAACTTAATTTACATTTAATACAGGAATACTGTGTTTGATAATTGGAGAGAGTTGTTTTTAGGTTACATCTTTTTCACATTTATTTTCTAATGTTAGATGGCCGAGGAAGATGTTCACCAATCACACTCAAGAGCCCCGCCTCCAACGACATGATTGGTCGAAACAAATATGGGGCGAAAGAAAGTGAAAGCCCCCGTCCATCAGACGCTCAGCTTCTCTGAAGCCTGATATGTGAGACTAGCGACCTGGTATCCTCTTGTGCCAGCTAGCACCGCCCAGGTTATTTGGGGGACTACTTTGACCCTTCCACACACAGCCTTAGTGGTACAAACCAGTTGATTGGCCAGCTGTCAAGATGTCCCAGCCAGAGGAGGTGTTGTGACCATGCCCCCTCTGTAGCTCTGGAGCGTGTCGGGTGATGGATGGTTTAGTGGTGTGCGCCTTGATTAGGCCAATGTCCCACAGGTGTGTACAGCCTCACCCAGTCCTGGAGCAATCAGTCTGACACGGGCCAGGTGAGGCTGCTTGAACCAGCTCTCCAACACACAAACTCCACATACAAAAATAATATTTAATAAACTTGACATACCTTTGTTTCTTGAGTTTTCTTTTGTAGACTGATGATGTTGTCAGTGCAGTTTGAAACAGTATATTGGCTGGATTGGCCGGTCCTGCAGGCTGTACCCCTCCACTAGATGGATCGATTGGTGACTGCGTTCACTGTGTTGTTGTGAGATACAATCTAGAGGTTCCTTTTAAACGTATTAAACCCATTTTCCAGGCACTGGATGGAATAAAATTATAGAAAGGGAATAAAGTGAAGGTCAGGCAGTAATGGGATGACAGTCCGTAATGTGTGGGTATTATCACCACAAAACAGGCACTCCGTTAGCATGGTCTTACTGGAGGAAAGCAATGCATCATGGGAAATCACCGCCTCACATCTACATAGACACACCCACTGGACACTGAAACTAAAGAGAATAAAGTGGCAGGCGAAGATGGCTGCATTTAATTCATTAAGTTGTTAGGGATTGTTTTAAGATTTTGTCAAGATGACATTTATATTTCCATGACACCAGTACAGTATTTTTGGTGGATTTTTAAAAGGATAATGGGACTTGCAGTGTTTTCTCTGAAAGGAGAATGGTCAAGATGAAAACCAGGCTACAAGAGGATACATGTGCCTATGGGCAAGGAAATAACAGGCGCACACACACACACACACACACACACACATACGCAGGCATGCACATACACACGCACACACTAAAACACACACAGGCCAGTTATCTTAGAAATATGATTTTGTGTCTTTTCCTACGTGAAAGCAGATTACTGTCCCTTTGGTTCCGACCGAGCTCTGCAGAAAAGTAGTACATTTGATTTGACTCCATTTCAATGCATCATACCTACTGTTGCCATAGTTACCACTCTGGCTGTTCTGCTCCAAACGTTATTAACTGGATGGGAGGCTGGGATATCAAGGACACAACCATTATGTTATTGACCCCGATCATCTGTCAGGATCCAGATGTCGCAATATGTCACAACGTGCATCATGTGATGTACAGTGAAACTTAAACTTAATCACATACTACATGAACTTAGTTTCACACTTTAGAACTTGACATATATCCTAAAAATATACATATTTTTTCACTTAAGTCATTAATGAATACATATTAATCTTTTGGATTTTCTTTCTTGCCGCTAAATGACTTCATCAGGAAACAAGTTGAATTAAAATAAATATGAACACACAGTTTCTATTTTCTCTGCACTTGCTTGTTGGTTCATTCCTGTGGTGAAACAGAACGAAAGATACGCAACACCCAAAATAGAAGACAATTACAGAGGCACCAACCACATAATGACACACTGGTGTTTCCAGGCCAACAGGCTTGAGCACTACTCTCTGTTTACCCCTGTTACCAAAGAACCATGATGCAAAGCTAACTGCCTCACTCCATGCCATTTTATGGAGGTTAACGCAGAAGAGTAACCTGTTACCTGAGGATGGTTTATATAATAGATCCATCTGGGAGGTCATTCTTGGAGACTGTTTGGATAGGGGCAGGCCCTTATAGGAAATACATAGGACGCTGATTGGTTCAACCCATTGGTGGTTCTGACTCAAACGCCTAACTTGAAGCCTTCCTCGCAAGGTGAGCTGAAGAAAGCGTCTCTTAAAGGGACAGACAACCCTCTCTTTCATCTGAAATTCCAACAGCATGGCTTTCAAAAAAGTTCTGACTTCTTGGGAGGTGGGGGCGTGTTATGACCAACAGCAACTTGTGAATCATATTTAGTACCGTTGTTGTGTGTATGAGCGTTATAATAAGCGATGTTGTGTATTAAATGCGCCAGACATTAGAAGATCCGATGCCTAGATGGACACACACATATTCACATCCACACTGTGTGGATGTGAATATGAAAAGTGATAAAAATCATAACAAATTGAAGTTTACCATGGTAGTGATATTGGAAAGGAAAAGCTGTTGATATTAGCCGTTGAAAAATAAAAACATGTATATAGTTATGTTTGTAAATGTGCGTTAATAGTTTATTAATGTATAAGAAAAAATAATAAACAAAAATTATAAGCAAGGACTACAGAATGGCATTGGCTTTATTTGGACGGTTGGAACATATATTGATTTGCTTTTCTCTGTTCAAGGCAAAATGGTTACACATCCTCATTGATTATCTGTCATCTTCACAATAAATCATTCAGAAACACTTATACTTAATTCATATTGCTTTTCTTTCTCTTTAGGAAAATACAAATATTACTATTCAGAAAAAGTAAAAAAGTTAGTCAGACTGGGAATAGGTTTTGTGGTTATAAAACCTTAAAAGCGTATAAAAACAACAAATGCAGTACAAACTAATAGCACATTTGAGACAAAAATGTTAATATGTATATGTATTTTTCTTCCCACCTGGGTTATAATTATATGACCAACGAAAATATCCCACCTTAAACACTTTAAACTGACCTGAGTGCAAAGTGACTGCATGATATGAATGCCAAAACAGATCAGAGGCCTTAAAATAAGTTTCTAGCTTGCAGTTTCAGTTTCTTTTAATAGTGGCACTTCAACACTAGGAACTATGGCCCAGACGTCAGACTGGCCAAGTCCCCATACAGAGTGGTGCCCTCGTTCCAACCTCGTTCCACCCACCACCAAATCAGGCGAGCAAGATAAACATCGGAATGATTGCGTAAAGATGGTGGATGAATCGCTCGCATGGCCTCTCCCCTGTGGAACAACACTGCCTCCTCTAGTCCCTCTAGTCTAGTGTAATGACTATTCTGAAAACACTTCTGCTCAAGGGAAACATTAAAAGCAAAATTAAATAACCTTACATGGCAATTACCGATATAATATTGTCGAAAGATTGTGTCATTACTCAAACGATATTCATCTGGGTCTTTCAGAATTTGTAGTGAAATTAGACTTTTTGTCTAAGCACAAATTCTACCAAATGAAACTTGGATATTGTTATTGATCAAGCATTTTGATTTGGCAGCATCTAGCCTGTGTATGAAATGCCTGTAGCTGAGATGGACATTATTGAGTCACGGCAATTATAATGTGCTTGTTTTATAATACGCGTAGAAAGATAGGCAGAAACTAAGAGAAACATGTTAACATCCAACACACAAAACAACTCCTGTATCATAAAGCAGTGATCGTCTTCGGCAATGTCAAAGTGTGTGCAAAACTCGTCGGACTAAGGCCGCCCTGTGACCTACGGCGGACCCCCTCTGGTCTAAGGGCATCACGCCGAGTGGACGCACACAGATAACTTATCGTGCTCGTCCCAGTAGTGGAGCTCCGGAGAGAAGCTCCATGTGCAGGCCAGATCCCTGGAGGTCTTCACAGTGTGGACCATGGAGGACCCGGGCAGGGTCTCGAAGAGCATCTCCGCCACGCCCTTCACTGAGCTTTTCTTCTGGCTCATGATGAGTGCCTGGATGCGGACCTTGTCGACGGGCTCCGGGGAGGCACTGTAGGACACCATGATGTTCAGCTTTTCGTCCGAGGCAGACACCTTGAAGCGGCTCTCTCCGGTCGGACAGTGGAAGACCTTGGGGGCAAACATGCCCGTTGGGGTCTTGAATATGCGCACCGACCAGTACACCCAGTCGAACTTGTTCTTCAGCTGGTCTATGATGGCGTCAGCCAGCTGCTGGTTGGTCATCTCAGAGTGGTCTCTGACAAATCGACGACAGTCCGTCTCGGCTTGCTTGGGGAAGCTGACGATGCAGTCCTCGATGACGGCGTGCATCTTGCCCTGCACGTCCTTCATCTTCTCGCCCCACTCGCCGAGGATCTCCTCTTCGTCGCCAGAGTCCTTCAGGACGGTGAAGCCCATCAGGGCGATGATGCCGATGCAGAAGAGCTTCTTCAGCCTAGCGCAGAATTCCTCCATCACCCTGCGGCTTTTCTCGTTGTAGTTGAGCGTGATGGCGAGCACCGACTCCCCGGAGAAGTTTTCCCCGGTCACGGCGTTGTAAAGGGTGTGGAGGTTCTTGTCCCCGCCCGACTTGACAAAGTGCTCCAGGAAGGTCTTCTTCTTCACCTCGCGGAACTTGGGCTTGGCGTTGAGGATGTCCATGTACTTCCGGAACTGGTTGCTGATGTTCTCCTCCACCGAGAAGTAGGCGGCGTCCACGCCGCTCTTCTTGATCTCGTCGTTGATGCGCTGGTTCTGCTCCGACACCACCTCCAGCCGCTCACGGACCTTCTTGAACTGGTCCGTCAGGAAGGCGGCCTCCTTGCTCTCCACGTTGTCCAGCGCCAGCTTCACCAAGGGGGCGGCGAGGGAGAAGATAGGGAAGAGGTCGCCCGCCATGCTGGCCACCACCTCGGCGCCCTGCTCGAACACCTCCATCACCGTCTCCACCATGTCCTTCTTGTCCGCCACCAGCTTCTGTAGGTTGGCCGCCATTGCGCCCTCAAACTCACGGTGTTTGAAAAGAGCCTGACGAAAAACAGAGGGATGTTATTGATGAAGAATGAACAACAAACCTGGATAGAAGTGGAAAGGGTTGACTACAGAGTTAAGGATCTGAGGAAACAAGGAGGAAACATGTCCTAAAAAACAACACAAAGCTAACAGAGTTATTCTATGCACTCACAAACTCGGCAGAGTCCTTGTTGTACTTACAGTGAAGGGGTTTTCAGGTTAACCGGGCTCTCTTTGTGCTGCTCGCCACCCAGGGAAACACTGATAAGAAAGGAGAGAGGCGACAGCATCTGAGTTTAAGTGGAACAAAAACTCAAAAGGCTGTTGGGATTGCGACACACCCCATGAGCAATGACTCAACCATGCGCTGGGAGGAAAGACCAGTAGGGGTTGTTTCACATGAATAGGATGCTCGTTTCTATTGGGCAATAACATAACACAACATGACGTCATACAGCTGAGATATTCACAAAGGAAAAAAGTTGACCATCCATTATCACAGTATAGTATTACTTCAGGTTGAGGGCTTAATACATTTATCTATTTCAACCCTTTTTATTTAGGATTGTACATTGTTTTGCAGTATTTTACATTTCTCTTTAATGTTTGACCAATGATTGACTTTCAGTAGGACTGTCCTTTAAACATCTTTACATTTTTGAAAAAGCACCTAATGGTGTCTGGGTTTGAAAGGTGTAATGAATCTCTTTACTAAAAACCCTTCGGTTTCAGCAAAGATATGCTGTGTGTCCATCGGTTTGTTGTGAATTTGAATTCCTTGAAGCAAAGCAAACACAAAGGGGGGTAAGGGGTGTTGGCCCCAACACACCCCTCCCACAGCTCTGTTATCTCTCAGAGAGGCCCTCCTCAAGGCCCCACAGCATGGCAGTCAACACTGGCTAACACTATGCTAACACCGCAGCTAGCTATCCGCTAACACTGACCCAGCACCGAGCAGCCCACACCACAGCCAACACCACAACTAGCCGCTAACATCACAGCAAGCCACGAACAACACAGCTAGCCGCAACTAACAGCTAACGTCGCGCCTAGCGGGACTCTGAAAGCCAGCACAAGCAGAAGACCACACCAGAATATATATACTAATGAAACAAAAACACTGACGAGACTGACGGAGCACACACGCAGCATGAACATCAATTAACAAAGCACACACACACACACACACACACACAAACACACAATACGGGAAAAACAAAAACTGAAAACCAAGGACTTGGCTCCTTCATGATTTTGTAATGAGCTGCATTGTTTTTTTGTTCAGTGGTTTTGTATATAACCTTCTTGTTTACGCACCGAACTCAATCAGAGAAATTACTTCCCGGCTCCGAAAAAAAACACTGCTCACTATGGAGCTCACGTTCCAAATAAATGGGAGCCAATACATTTCGTCTGACAAGCGTGTCCTCAGCCCTGGGGGACGTCCGGTGCTGTGACCTTGAATTTAGCGGTTTATCTGGCATCTCCGTCTAGCGGCCGGCCACTCCGGGTGATGTCAGCCCAGTGATTAATGTCTGGGTGGCAGAACGCATTCGAATGCAGAGAGGCGTCTGCGTCTGCAAGTGGGCTGGATGTATGAATCCCAGCCTGAAGGGTTTCTGGTTCGAACCCCGTTGTCCGCATTCTAAACTTTAGACTGTGGTACAAAAACCCTACGGAAAATAATAGTTTCTGGGAACGTTGGTGTCTGTCTACAAGGGATCAGAGATCAGTGTGTGTATCTGGGAATGTGGTGTCTTGTCTAGAGGGGAGATAGGTTTGTGTCTATCTGGGAATGTTGTCGTCTGTCTACAGTGGAGAGAGGTGAGGGGTGTCTATCTGGGAATGTTGTTGTCTGTCTACAGTGGAGAGAGGTGAGGGGTGTCTATCTGGGAATGTTTGTGTCTCCCTTCTATCTGGGAATGTTGTTGTGCGTCTAGAAGGGGGATAGGTGTGTTTCTTTCTGGGAATGTTGTTGCCTGTCCAGTGGAGAGAGGGGAGTCGTGTGTATCTGGGAATGTGTGTGCATGTGGGAGAGTGGGTGGCTGGTTAAAATCGATTTCATCGATTTTGGATTCATTTCATTGAAATTCTGCAATATCGATTCATAGGGCATGAGATTTTTTTTGGTTTTGTCTTTTTACCGTTATTATTATTTTGGCACTTTAATAAACAATGCCTTAATGCATTTTGCAGTGATGGAATGTTGTAGTTCAAGTACACTTTCACTTGCAATTCCTTTCTAATTTCAAAATTGCACTTTTGAGACTGGATACAGTTTTGTTTTACAGCTCAAGTTGAAACTGCCAAATTTACAAGTTTGCACTTAAAATCTGTTGTTTAAGATGAAGAGAAAAATTAAAGTACATTTGTATTTTGTAACACAGTTGAGCCATTTTCATTATTTAAGAGCAGATCGAATCGAATCGTGATTAATCGATTCAGAACCTGATGAATCGAAATCGAATTGCCAGGATAGCCCGACTGGTGAACCAGACACCATGCTGACACATGTTCCCATGGTGACACACGTTCCCATGGTGACACACGTTCCCATGGTGACAGGCCTGGGAGCAGGCCACATGTTTAGAAACCATGCGACCAAACGTAACGCGAGGCTGATGTGTTAACGTGACGTAATGCGTCGTAAAGATTGAAGTTGTTGTGGAGTTATGCAAGCCCTTTGATATGTGATATCTACCCAGTATGTCCGACTCCTATGGACACTTAACGCTCTCTCCAGCTGTTGTTTAGAAACTAGACGGTGCAGCCCTGAAACTTTAGTCGGTGCACCTGCAAGTTGAAAATATTGTCGTCTCAGTTGTAAAAAAAAGATTTGGAGAAAAGAGTCTGCTAAATTACTAAATTCAGAATGTATCTGGTGAAGCTTTGTAATGTAATGATGTCATTTATTGTGTTGTGATCATGCAAAATGTCATATAATGTCATGTAATAATGAAATTGGTCTAAGTGTCAGACATCAGGGGTCACCCGTCTTAATAATAATTAATACACATTTTTCCCCACCTTCACTGAACACGATAAATTCATAACACGTATGTGTGTGTGTGTGTGTGTGTGTGTGTGTGTGTGTGTGCGCCAGCGAGTGGGCGCGCGTGTGTGTGTGTGTGTGCATGCAGGAGGGGGCATGATTGATAAATAAATTCATAATACGTGTTTGTGTGTGTGTGTTTGCCCGCATGTGTGCCTGTGTGGAGGGAGGGGGGCATGATTGACAGGGGAAGAGGATAAACTTGCTGGGCAAAGGCAGCGCTTTCCGTCGCAAGTCAGCGGGGTAACCACGGCAACCGGACAACGGAAAACATTCAGTCAGCCGCCTCCTCGGCGTTCCGCTGAGGAGGCACTGCAGGTCTGTTCGCTCTGTGAAGACGACTGCAGTGAAACGGCCTCCATGACTCAGGTCTGGCCTGAGAGAATAAGAGCCCTCTCAGGTTAGGGAAGGACTAAACTAAAATGAAACGAAACACAAACCACAGCGTTAACAGGATGAAGGAGCACTCTAGCTCAGACTGACGGCTGGTCGTTTCAGCCTGTTCAAGCAAAAGACCCAACGTGTTGAGTACCGTTGTCGGAAACAAGGTGAAATACTGAGGGGCAGACATCACGTTACAATGAACGAATAGGATCCTGTTACCAAAAGTATGGGATTTTCTGGTGGGTACTGGCGCGCGCATGCGGGTAGACGCAATCTCACTTCTCATCTCTGTCTCTCATCTCTCCCTTCCTTCTCCTCTGTGTTTAATCTATTCCCTCTTCCTCTGTCTGTCTCCACCCCCATAGTTTCAGTGGGAAGCAGTGAACTGGTACTTTTACACCAAGAGTGCAGGAGTGTGGGGGGGAGCGTCTAAGATCACCTTACATAGGAACACACATATTCACAACATAATTCTCAGTGTGGCTGGAGGAACGGCATGTATTCATACAGCACGGGCAATCATTTACACAGGAAAGTGCTGATGATCAAATCACACTAATACGAACAAGACATCCTTTATACACACTTCGGACACAACTTAGCTTTCTCGTACCATCAGTGGATGGCTTCTCTCAACAGAACTCGCTGACAGTCATACCCGAGAGGTTATGGTACATCTACCCGCCTGCTCTGTGGCCAAAACCACAGACCAGAGCAGACGTAAGACATCAACGATCCCCTTAATGCACCCTCTTAATGGAAAACCTATCGATCTGCTCGTTTACCAGGGCTCTAATTGCATCGTTTTGTCATCCCTGGACAGAGTGCTGAACAAACATCGCAGGTTAACACTGCAGAGGAGGCGTTATGTCGGGGTTAACCTCGCCTGTTAACACGCGTCGATCACCCATGGAGAAGTGGGTTGCGTTCCGGGAGAAATGAGTAGCGCTTTTCTGGGCTGTTTGTCATACAGTTTGCCACCAACGCCCATTACTAAAGGAGTAGGTTTTTAACCATCATTACGCTTCCAAAGTCAATCAAAGCGATATTGATTGACTTTTGAAGCGTATATAGGCCAATATATACTGGAGATATAGGCCAATGTGTATGCGCTATTCAACTAGGGAATCGCATACGCAATATTTAAAAGTAGGCCCGATGACCCTCCTTTCCGAGACGCATCGTTTCCATCGATATTTTCTTATAAGATCTCCTGTACGTCTTTGAGAGAAGGTTACATTTACTTAAAGCCACAAGGTAATCGTATATTTCCGTGATTTATACGAGTTTTAAGGCGATTAGACTCACCTCAAAAGTTTGCGGAAGTTTGGAGACCTAGGTGGTTCCAGACCAGGGTGGGTGTGCGCCTATTGGTCATGACGAGCGTCATGTTTCAGAGTCACTCCCATAGTCCCATTCAGAGGAAACAAAACTCCGAAGCGCCCATTGCTTTATGCGCCATGTTAATGACAGCACTGTACATGCCAACTGTATGTCTGTTGGCCTATTTCTGTGTACAATTATGTGAATGTTCACATTAATAAGTTAGTCTAAATGTGTCATTACATTGTAAATAAGTAGGACTGGGTCATTTCGAGACGTCTACTGGTTGAGGCTTGCATTTTATGAACCCAGGAGCAAAAGAAAGATAATCACCGACACATTCAGTGTTTTACATTTATTGCAATGAAAATAAAACACAGATAGTCATATAGTATCTCTTGATTTTGGCAGATGAAATTGATCCCCCTTCATTCGTTAGTGCAAAGGACATATTGACAAAGAGTTGCATGTGTTCAAAGCTACATATTAACACCCCAAAGATTGGCCTACAAAAAAATAACTGACATAAATCTCCTATCCCGGAGAAGGCAAATTTTAACATCATCAACGTTTGAATAAAGGCATCCATTGTACAAAAAAATAATGAATAATTGAATTTGAAGCTTTTCTTTTCTTTTCTATAGACCAATAGGCAGCGAGCGATCCCGCAGGCCTGGTGTGAAGCTACAGGGGGTGAATGCAGACGTAGGCTTTTTTGTGTTTGATAAAGTAGTAGCACTCGGGCTTGAAGTTGTTGTCCTCCACCACATCCTTCCCAGAGTGGATGGCGTGCACCAGACAGTCCGGAACGTTCCCGCTCAGAGTGGCGGCCACGTCCACCATGTTCCCCTTCAGCTTCTGGCCCTCGACGGCCTTCCGGATGTGGGTCTGGTCGAGGGCCGCCGGCTCCACGCAGAAGGACACCTCCACCATGAACTTGTTCTTGGTAGTGGCCTCAAAATAGTTCTCCCCTCCGGCCCAGCCGCTGAACTTCTTGCCCACCACCCAGCTGTACAGGAACCACTCCTCGGCCCGCAGCACGCGGACGGACCAGCTCACCCAGTCGTACTTCTTCACCAGGGACGCCAGGATGGGCTTGATGAAGTCCCTGCTCAGGCTGCCCGTCTTGTCCAGGAGCTCGTGCTCCGTGTCGGCTTTGGCCTGCTCGGCAAAGTTCTGGGTGCAGTCGTCCACGGCCGCCTTCATCAGGATCTCCACCCTCTCCATGCGGTCCTGCCACTTCTTCACCATCTCCGGGTCGATCTTGCCCTCCTTCAGGGCGGCGTGGCCCATGACGGCAAAGATCCCCACGACAAAGAGCTTCTTGAGGCTCGCGCAGAATCCCTCCACCGCCCGCCGGCCTCTGGCCTCGACGGAGACCACGTTCTCCAGCATGGGGGCCCCCGTGATGTCCTCGCCTATGACGGCGTTGTAGAGGGCGTCCAGGTTCAGGTCCCCGTCGGTGTTCTCGAAGTGGCTGAGGAACTTCTCCTTCTTCTTGGCTTTGAACTTGGGCTTGGCGTTGATGAACTCCTGGAACTTCTCGTACTGGCTGAGCATCTGGGCCTCGCGGTCGAAGCTCTGCTTGTTCATGGAGGACCTCTCAAGCTCGCGGCCGATCTGCTCCTGCTCGGCCTGCAGCAGCTCCAGCTTCAGGTTGACCTGCTCAAACTGCTCCGTCAGGTAACGGGCCTCCTTGCCCTCGGGGTTGCCGAGGATCTCGGCGGAGGCCATGAACACGGCCTCCAGGATGGGGTGGAGCTGGCCCACGGTGGAGGCCAGGACCTCAGAGGCCTGGCCTACGATCTCCACCGCTCGCTCCACCTTGTCCTTGTTCACCACCAGCCAATCCACCAGAGCGGTGGTCATCCTGGGAGCTTCAGTCGCACAACAATCTACTCCTGAATCACACTGGTTCTTCTCCGCAGCAGCCAGAGACAACGCTGGAGCCTACAGGGGGAGGGAACACACAATCAAATCAAATCTCAAAGCTCATCGTCATCATGTTGATTGATTGATGTCATTGTTGTTATGTGTCTGGGGTTCAGGTTAGAGTCCCGCCGTTCAAAACAACAACAACAACAACAACAACAACAACAACAACAACAACAACAGCAACAACAGCCCCGTGCCTCCAGTGCTTAGTGCCAGACATTTTCACATGACAGTTAACTCTCAAACACAACTCCCTGACAGATTGAGCCTTGTCTGAACTTGCACTTCTACAGTTACAGGCCACACCCTGGGCCGCTCATTGTCCGTGACACACAGACTCCCAGCCGAGCGTCCCTGCGCTCCTCCGACGCTCGCAGTCCGCCCCAGGTAGACGCACCAGCCGGCACGACCGACCTTTGCGTCAGGAACAATTAGAGCAAACATCAAACCGGCTTCGATGTGTGCGCTCTGGGCTTCGACAAGCACTGTGCTCGTTACGCAACACAGCCCCCGCGGCTCTTATTGGGATTTGTGTTAAGGAACCCGAAATCAAATAAAGCAAACACGTTTAGGGGGATGTGGGTCATTCACACCGATGTCTATTGTATCACACTCAAAAGGCCAAAACACGCACCACAGTGATGATAGCACACGGATATCCTTCCGTGAGGATCTGACTGCCCGTTCAGGGAGAGGAGGAACGGCACACCCATATCTGGGTGGAGGCCACCGCCGCCGCCACCAC
>NC_079417.1:2369712-2539499 GCF_026213295.1 Gadus chalcogrammus
CATGGACACTGCCAATACATCCCTTTCATAGCAGGTCTGGTAAATACGGGCCAGGCTAACTCCTGAAGCGAGTGGTCTACGCAAGCCTCCTGACAGCGGATCAAAGCGCGAGCGGTCGGTCTCATTGCAGAGACCACACGAGCAGCGGGTGGTGTGGTCAACCCCATCCGCACCGAGGGGAACGGATGGCTCTGCTTTGTCCTCTGTACAAACGCGAGTTTGAGGCTCATCTTTCCCTCCTCACTGGCTCAACTGTGTAAGCCACTGGTTGTCTCCTCCAAATAACTTTGGAGGAGTCTTCGGCCATGTGCACGCTGAATGTGAGAGGTTGTAGCGTGAAGGTCTTCTTCCTGGGCTGACTTTCCAACTTACCAACCTCACGACTCAGTCCGTGACGCAGCGGCGGTGTGGCGGCAAGCCGGCGAGAGCATACATTATCGCCAACGGCAAATCTCTTCGAATTTAACGTGTAAACGTTTTACATCAAAAACATCCTCGGGAAACACTCCAACAGACTTAATTCTGTACAATACCCGTCAACACTAGGCCGTTTCATGCCCGCTTTAAGTGTGCACTGTACTCAATTACTGCTTAAAATGAACTGATAGTAAATGTAGTTATTAATGTGACTACATTTGTGTTGAGATGCGGACTCTGAGGTGCATGGCTCCAAACACGAGGACGCTGGGTGTTGGTGTTGGAAGACAGTTTATTGTACGGTTTGCAGCTAATGATACATGGCGCGAGTTAATGTGATTTCGTTTGGTGTTTCTTAACGCTACTGCATTGTCTGAACACGTGGATGAGGAATCAGGGAAACATCTTGGTCAATTACTCCCACTCCGCCCAAAAGCCATCTGGCACCACAACACTCGAACCAGGTCTAATGTCTCGCCACTACCACAAGTGAGCCCTGACCTTTTCCGTCCCAGGCCACACATCTGTATGCACCGCAGCCCGACAGCGACAACGGGTCGATGCCCGCACAGCATTGGAGGATCTGAGGAAACAGATAAGGGTTTACAACCTCGGGGAGGGCAGCTTATTGATCGGAGATGCAGCTCAGAGTCAATCAATGCTCGTACTACAAACCCAGCCAAACCTCAATGGACGAGGGGACCGCTGCCCGGATTCAGGTTAATACGTCATACTGTACGTCGTTATTATGTTTCATCTTGTTTGACTCTGTTCCGTTTCTTCATAAAATGGGTTAGATAAAAATCGATTTCTTTAATTTGATGTACTATTGTCCTCCTCTACAGCTTTTAGTTATCCAACGCGGTTCATCAATATACATGCAGTAGAAATGGGGACTTACCTTCCAAGTCATTGCTGGAGGTTCCTTCTTTATTTTCTCCAGACGAAGCAGCTGCAGACCACATGTTGGCCCTGGACCCGCTACCAACCTCACAGACACTCTTTTCCACGTGTATTCCACGTGGTCCATTTTCTTGATGACCTCATTGTGAGGCCGACATGATTTTCTTAGAGTTGAGTTTTACAAAACAAACTAAATCATTTTCAATTATTCAAACAAATCCAAGGAATAGAGAGGCCTCTAAAATCATCCAGATACAAGGTGGAGATTGCTTTGAAACAAATCAGCACAAGCTTTGTTAAATAAGAGTACATATAAGAAAAGAGAGAGGAATACAGGAGGAGAGAGAGAGCGACAGAGAGATACAGAGAGAGAGAAAGGAAGAGTGGCCTGATAGTTTGCATGTTCAGCAGATCAGACCAATACATTGATTACAAGTTCAATGCTTTAATGGTTTTACAGAGTGACTTTCTATTATTAGTCTGAGAGTAGACCAACCACTGGATTGGATTGACTGGTCGATTATGAACAGGCTCTAAATTTACTGTAAGCAGAGATGGCATCTGTTTATCTGTACGACTCTGAGCGTAGTTCTTGATCCACACCAAAAACTTACGATAGTTAATCGTTGTAGATTTAACAAAAGTATTCATACTCTCCTCCTTCTAGTTACAGACTCGTACAAGGACTCCGGGAGGAAGGGTGCTCTGAATGATGTGACTAGAGAGGGGGAGAGTCCAGAGAGCCTGACTGGCTGCCTCAGTTATGGGAGTGGTTCTCAAAGGGGCTGCATGGTATAACTGTTCAAACTTGTCCGATCCCCAAAGAAATGATTTGGGATTCAGCAAACACTGCAATCCAATGTTGAGACGGCTGAGAACCATCAAACCGTGGAATCAATATTGGAGCAACTGGAATAGTATCCAACACAATCAGAGAATATGGGAATAGGATAACTGCAGGAATGAGATAGGTGAGTGTCTTCTACGTTTTTGCATTTTATTAGCCATGTGATTCATCTCGATCACATTCGGTTATTCTCAGGAGATTCTGTTGAAAGCCTTGACCCAAACGTTGACCAATCAGCATCCCGGGGAGGGGGTCTCAGTTCATGAAATACAATTGGTATCACATAAAGTTTCACAATGGCTGCACCCAAGGAATATGTAACAATCAAAGGAGTTTTATCCGAGTAACAATGATAAAAGATTGATAGAAATCTGAAGGGAAGGCTTTTCTCAGATAATATGTTTGTTGATTAACCTCCAACCGGATTCTTCAAGTTGATGAGCGTCAGTCAGTAGTAAAACCAAGGCCGTATTTCATAATCAATGGCTGCCAAGCTATAGCCAAACTGATATCATTGTTAAACGTAACTGTGATGATCAGGATGGTCACAGGAGGCTGGCATTATATCAATATTTTTTGTGAGTCCAAATTATAAATATTAATACAACCCTAAATTGAACTAACCCTGACCATCATTTATAACTGTAAGCCTTAACCCAACCCCTTCCCTGACAACCAACAACTTACCCTGAATAAATTCACCTCTAACCTTACCCCAACATCTCAATCTCTAATCTAATCCTAACACCTAACCCTAACTGTACCCTGACATTACCATAGATCTACAACCTAATCATAACACCTAAACCTTTCCTTTGCTCTAGTCTAACCCCCACACCAACAAGCTAACCTCCCCCTAAAACCCTCAAACCCAACCATAACATACCACCTAAAGCTCACTCTAACCCTATCACCCCTACCCCAACCCCTTACAACCTAGCTGAACCTCATATCTAACTCTAGTCCTATCACCCTAGCTGTTCCTTAACGTCTTACTCTAACCCTATCACCCCTACCCCAACCCCTAACACCCTAGCTTTAGCATCGCGTCTCACTCTTACCCTATCACCCCTAACACCCTAGCTTTAGCATCGCGTCTCACTCTTACCCTATCACTCCTACCCCAACCCCTAACACCCTAGCTTTAGCATCGCGTCTCACTCTTACCCTATCACCCCTAACACCCTAGCTTTAGCATCGCGTCTCACTCTTACCCTATCACTCTTACTCTAACCCCTCACACCCTAGCTTTAGCATCGCGTCTCACTCTAACCCTATCACTCTTACCCAACCCCTCACACCGTAGCTGTACCGTAGCGTCTCACTCTTACCCTATCACTCTTACTCCAACCCCTAACACTGTAGCTGTACCGTAGCGTCTCACTCTTACCCTATCACTCTTACTCCAACCCCTAACACTGTAGCTGTACCGTAGCGTCTCACTCTTACCCTATCACTCTTACTCCAACCCCTAACACTGTAGCTGTACCGTAGCGTCTCACTCTTACCCTATCACCCCTACCCAACCCCTAACACCGTAGCTTTAGCGTAGCGCCTCACTCTTACCCTATCACCCCTACCCCAACCCCTCACACCGTAGCTTTAGCGTAGCGTCTCACTCTTACCCTATCACCCCTACCCCAACCCCTCACACCGTAGCTGTAGCGTAGCGTGGGACCCCTCCCTCTCACACCGTAGCTGTGGCGTAGCGTGGGACCCCTCCCTCTCACACCGTAGCTGTAGCGTAGCGTGGGACCCCTCCCTCTCACACCGTAGCTGTAGCGTAGCGTGGGACCCCTCCCTCTCACACCGTAGCTGTAGCGTAGCGTGGGACCCCTCCCTCTCACACCGTAGCTGTAGCGTAGCGTGGGACCCCTCCCTCTCACACCGTAGCTGTAGCGTAGCGTGGGACCCCTCCCTCTCACACCGTAGCTGTAGCGTAGCGTGGGACCCCTCCCTCTCACACCGTAGCTGTAGCGTAGCGTGGGACCCCTCCCTCTCACACCGTAGCTGTAGCGTAGCGTGGGACCCCTCCCTCTCACACCGTAGCTGTAGCGTAGCGTGGGACCCCTCCCTCTCACACCGTAGCTGTAGCGTAGCGTGGGACCCCTCCCTCTCACACCGTAGCTGTAGCGTAGCGTGGGACCCCTCCCTCTCACACCGTAGCTGTAGCGTAGCGTGGGACCCCTCCCTCTCACACCGTAGCTGTAGCGTAGCGTGGGACCCCTCCCTCTCACACCGTAGCTGTAGCGTAGCGTGGGACCCCTCCCTCTCACACCGTAGCTGTAGCGTAGCGTGGGACCCCTCCCTCTCACACGTGCATCTCTCTGGGGGGCGTTCAGCTCAGAAGGAGAACGATGTCTTCCTGCGGGTGAGCTCGAGGCGACACCTCTCCCCGGGGACATCTCATCTCATT
The DNA here is from genome assembly GCF_026213295.1 of Gadus chalcogrammus. Taxonomy (NCBI): domain Eukaryota; kingdom Metazoa; phylum Chordata; class Actinopteri; order Gadiformes; family Gadidae; genus Gadus; species Gadus chalcogrammus. The sequence goes on from NC_079417.1 coordinate 2,374,296, forward strand.
ACCCCCTCTCCTCATTTCCTCTTTCTCACGCTTTTTTCTCCCTCTAACTCGATCGCCCCTCCCTGCCCTCCCTCCCTAATGCCATCTGGACCCCTCCCCGGTCGGGTTAGATAACGTCTCCCTCTCTCCCTCCCTCCCTCCCCCTCCCTCTCTCTCTTCTGCGCTAAACATCCTCGCACGCCCACATCTCTCCGCTCAGTTACCAGATCTTACAGAGGATTATCTCGACCAAAGACTCAGGAGCTAAAACCAAATCACACTTTTTAAGACTTTTCAAGATCGATGTGATACTGTTTTCTAGTTGTTGCATATTCCGGACCGTAGGACAGTTGACGTGTTTATGAAGATGTATATGCAAAATATAGATAATTATTATTATTGTGTGTGTGTGTGTTTGCATAGGTGTGTATGTGTGTGTGTGCGTGCGTGCGTGTGTGTGTTTATATATGATTATGTGTGTGAATGTTTGTTTGTGTGTTAGTCACCTTGGGATTGTGTGTTAGTCCAATGACTTCGAGATGCTTCAGAAGGGGGTTATATCTGTTTTTGTTTTCAGTACATAATTATACTTCCCCTCCAAACACAGAAGAGCTACGTGATGATGTCAGGGCTTCATCTGTGGCCCCAGATGTATTTCTGCCGTCTCACTCTCTCCCCCTCACCACTCTCTCTCTCTCCCTCTCCATAAATGTCTCTCACTCTCTTCTTGTCTCAATCCGTCACCCCCCCGACCGACTTTAAGATATGTTTAGCCAGCCAGTCATGAGGTAGATACAGTCACTATGAAGGAATCCTGACGACCTCTACATGGGAGAGAGCTCACCTCCCCTGAGATGAACCAGAGCAATGTGCAATAGATAGACACTCTCCTTCCTACCCTGTGCCACACATTTGCAACCCAATTAGAATCGTGCATTTTATCTCACACTTACTGCTCCTACCGCTTTGATTTGTTTGAGCGTTTGTTTTCTACCCGATTTCGACCTTTGACATATCTCTTTGTCATGTCGATCATACTCAGCTGCAAAGTGAGTTTGCCTTGCGGTAAAAATAAAATACGAACTGAACTGTCTGCCTCTCTCCCTGCCTCCTCCCCCCTCTCTCCCTTCCTCCCGTCTGTCTCCCCCCCTCCCACTCTCTACCAGTAACTCAGGTTTATTAGTAACCTTTGATAGAGGGACAAGGTGACTGCTATTCAGGACGACATGAGACAGAAGCATCATGCTGACCCACGCACACACACTATGAGAAACACACCCACACACACGCACTCAAACACGCACACACACTCAGAGACACACACACACCCACACACACACACTCAGACAGATAGACACACACACACACACACACGCACACACACACACACACACAACACACTAACACACAACCACACCCACACCGCCATACACACTCTCACACACATTGTCGTCTTCAGTGATGGCGTCGTCCACTGTAGGGCTCCATGGATCAAATGAGTGTGTTCATGAAGGTGTGAGCGTGTGTGTGTGTGTGTGTGTGTGTGTGTGTGTGTGTGTGTGTGTGTGTGTAGGCCTATGTCTGGTGATGTTGTGTAAGTTGGTGTGGAGGTGGAGGAGACATTGTTGGGTTGGTGGGGTCTGGTTATGGACGGAGGTGTTGATAGGTGTGTGTGGTTGGTTGGAGGTGGTGTTTGGTGTGTATGGTGTGGTTGGCTGTGTGTGGTGGTGTTGTGTAGAGGGGGTGGTGTTGTGTAGAGGTGCTGGTGTTGTGTAGAGGTGCTGGTGTTGTGTAGAGGGGGTGGTGTTGTGTAGAGGGGGTGGTGTTGTGTAGAGGTGCTGGTGTTGTGCAGAGGCGGTGGTGTTGTGTAGAGGTGCTGGTGTTGTGTAGAGGTGGTGGTGTTGTGTAGAGGTGGTGGTGTTGTGTAGAGGTGGTGGTGTTGTGTAGAGGTGGTGGTGTTGTGTAGAGGTGCTGGTGTTGTGTAGAGGTGGTGGTGTTGTGTAGAGGTGCTGGTGTTGTGTAGAGGTGCTGGTGTTGTGTAGAGGGGGTGGTGTTGTGTAGAGGGGGTGGTGTTGTGTAGAGGTGCTGGTGTTGTGTAGAGGGGGTGGTGTTGTGTAGAAGGGGTGGTGTTGTGTAGAGGTGCTGGTGTTGTGTAGAGGGGGTGGTGTTGTGTAGAGGGGGTGGTGTTGTGTAGAGGTGCTGGTGTTGTGTAGAGGGGGTGGTGTTGTGTAGAGGTGGTGGTGTTGTGTAGAGGTGGTGGTGTTGTGTAGAGGGGGTGGTGTTGTGTAGAGGTGCTGGTGTTGTGTAGAGGTGGTGGTGTTGTGTAGAGGGGGTGGTGTTGTGTAGAGGGGGTGGTGTTGTGTAGAGGTGGTGGTGTTGTGTAGAGGTGCTGGTGTTGTGTAGAGGGGGTGGTGTTGGGTGGTGTTAACACCACAGGCGGTGTGAGGACCGAGGTGTCTCAGGGCTCTGCTGGACTGCAGCCGGTGTGTCGCTGAACAAATGTTTTCCTCTGTTCCTCAGATCAGTCCTCAGAGAGCAGCGCAGGTCGACGGCCGCCCGATGCTAACAGCATTACCCTGGGCTGCGATTGGCCGACACCAGCGGAGGCTCCGATTGATCCAGCAGCTCTCTGCCACGCTGGATCAGCTCTCCTTCATTGGTCGAGGAAATATTGATATTGGCCGATATCTGCTGTTGGAAACCAGCTTTATATTTTTTATAACCGCGGGTTATTTTTAGTGCTTGCGTGCAGTTTTTTTGGGGGGTAGAGAATTGATACTTAATGACGTTTCCAGATTTTTTTTTTGTTTGAGTCAGCACCAGAATTTCCAACAGGTCCTAATTTCCTCCCTTCCATCTGGAGATGAGAGTCGGAGGCAAACGGATCAATACACCGTTTGACTCTGCTATTAGGCCTACGAGTTGTCACAATGTAAACTACAGATAGCTGCATACATGCTTATACTTTGCGAATAATAAATAACACCAATTAAATAACCGTGTAAGCTTCATAATAAATCATGAAACATTAAAAATGGCTTTGATAAATTGATCCGTCAAGCCTGTCCACTATTACGTTTCATTTTCACACAGACATATTGAAGCGCACGATCAAAATAAATTAGTGGGGAATAAAGCCAGAGACTCTCGTTACAATGTGAGGACAGCGACCTCTGGTGGTGAACACCCTGCAGTGCCTTCCCTTCTGGGACGTCAATTAAGAACGGAGCCCACCTGATCTAATTTAGAGGTTATCGATTTACAAAGCACCTTAAAAGCAAAACAAAGTGTGGACTAAAGTGCTGTACAAGCAAAAATCTAACAAATTAACTGCCTGCCATTGTTGTGGAGTAACCAATAATACAAAAAAGAAAATGTAAAAGAACGAATAACCTATGGAAACAAACCGAAAAAGTAACAATAAACAAAAGTCAGGTATAAAATAATTCAAACAAAAAAAACGAAAATATGGCAATCTCCGGTCCGGTACCATTTGATCACAGAATTATGTATCCAACTGTATAAGTCAGTCAGACAGAGAAACCGCATTAGATTCACGTTAAAGCAAAAAAAACTCCTCCTACACCGACAGATGGAGACCAATGCAGAGGAAGGACTTGGATCAATACGGTTTACCTACCCAGTAGGGAAAGCACCCAACAGCCGCTTGGAGGTCCCCTGGTCTCCTCCTCAAGCCGCTTAGATGTCCACTGGTTTCCTCCACAAGCCGCTTAGAAGTCCACTGTCCACTACAAGCCTCATAGAAGTCCACTGGTTCCAACCTCAAGCCTCCTGCCTGAGCGCCTCCGTCCACACACGATGGACGAGCCGACTCTACGATAGTCCTGTCTGCGTGTGGTCGCCATGGTTTCTTGGTACTTGGCAAACCTAAGAGAGCCCCACAACTTTAAAACTATTTCAGAAAATGCATTTATCACGATGACAATATTTTTTCAAGGCCTGACGGCTGAACTTCAGCTGGCAATTTGTTGCTTTATCTAAAAATATATATTTCGAAATATCATTTTCTGTATTCCAGCGATCTGTTGGATTCTTAGCGGAATGACACACCATCACCCCCAAGTTTGGCTTCAAATCCTCCATCATTGCATCGGAAGGTCGCGGCAGGTTATGATGAACATATAATCTTACATTCGGGGGGCACAGATCCCCCGGAGTCCAACTGGGGTACAACACTGCCAAGACTTATTACACGGGTCTTTTCAACGTTCCGTTCACTTGCATGGGCACTTCACAACTTCCGGCGTTCAATTATTTTTGGATAATTCATTGGCAACGGATGAATAATGACCGCTGTCAACAAAAGGACTTTTTGCCTTTGGCATCACTCCGCACGTAGTCCGGTAACTTGTCAATGTAATAAGCGGGATATGTTTCAACCCAAGCGCTGTCGGGTGCTAAGCGACGACGTCAACGTCTTGGGCGGACTATTTCTCTGCTGATCAACATTATGAATGCTGGTTACAAGTACATTGTAAATAAATTGTTTCGTTTTGGGAAGTAGAAAAATAAGCCCTTTCATGTCGAAGCAAAAAAAAATCTATAGGCAGTAACCGCACTCATGAACATGCACTGATGTGCAAGGGCTACACTGCGCTGCTAGCCGCAGGGTGAAAAGCCTGCTTGGTGATTCCCTCCAGTAAAAGCGGATCGGGAATCGCGAATTCAAATCGCCGGCAGAGCGGGCTGGGGGTACCCAGTCTAATACCGTAGCCTATCTCAACTATAACCGCATTTCATATTAATCGCATCGTTTACTGGGTTACCAACGTTATCTATGCTGATTTAGGGTGCGGGATGTATAACGTTGAGTTCATAAGGGATAGCTTTCTCTTCTGAGTTAACAATAATTTTGGGCAGGGGTTTTTGAGCACAGTAGGTCTATATCATACTAAACTTTGGTAAAGCAGTCGCCAATCGTCTTCTCTGTGCCAAATAACCCGCTGCTTCGGGTTTTCCTTTGATAGGCGCGTTAAGAGGAGGAGAGGGCGAATCAGCTGTTTATAAGTGTACCCGCGCACCGACCTCACATTGGGTAGGCCTATGGGAAACACTGGCCATGATCTCTGGCGATAGCTACCTACAGCTCTGTATAGCTAATCTTATTTTAATACTTTTTTAATGAAGTACAGTTTAAAACTTTGTAATTTGCGGTGTATTCAAATAATGTATACCCAATTTGTTTAGTTTATATATTTATCAAGTAACGTGCCAGGAAACAACCTCTATAGTGGTACAAGTGGTTGTGACGCTTGGACAATAATCAAGAGGTTAAATTCTCTCCACAATCAGAGAATTTTTTTGCTCTTTTAGGCAAAAGTGGCTGCGACGGACGGCTGGCCGCTACTGCGGCTGGCTGCTGGCTCTGGTAGGCTGACCATAGTCACCATGGCTGCTACCAAAGCAGCTGTAAATGGCTGCTTTCACAACCAAAAGCCTATGTTATCAGTTACCATCTCATTGAACAGAATAAATATACGGGCTTTAGTATAATAAAAACGTACATGCATCCAGCAAACCAGGCAGGCTTCGCAGCCCGTCATTACGTCGTATACTTCTACAAAATCATACCTATGAAAGAGGCCGATTGCGTCAATAAGTTTGATCAAAAGAGCAAAAATAAAAATGGCAGAGGAGAGAATTGAACTGCCACCATACAGATTACAGAGCTAGGGTCACTTCCGCTTGTGCCACGATGGCATTTGAATTTTCACTTTTTACAGTTGTTTCAAATATTATAAATTATATTATAAACTACTCATTAACTAAGAACTTTGTACATAATGTATTTTATTAGTCTTAATGACATTTAACAAACCAAATAGGCTGTATAATCTATAAAATTAGCAAATTACAACTAATAGATTTTATTGATACTAATAAAGCAACAATCACTGTATTTCAATAGAAAAAATATTAAAATGATAAATGAATCCCTCCTGCTTGGATTAGGGGGGCTAGCATTGGTGGGTGTTCGTGATATCGGGCCGGTGATAGTGCACTCTGGTTGGCGAGAGAGAGCTAGCTTAGCGAGTTCTAGGTTCTGTGTGGCCACCCGTTGTAGTGCCTCTGCGGTAGCCTGGGCTTGACGCTCCCGACGCTCTTTGTCACCACGGGCTTCTTGTTGCAGGTGTTCTTCTCTGGCGAGAGCGTCCTGGCGCTGGTGCTCCTCTCTGGCGAGAGCGGATGTTATTCACATCAATAAGTGAGTCTAAATGTGTCATTACATTGTAAATAAGTAGGACTGGGTCATTTCGAGACGTCTACTGGTTGAGGCTTGCATTTTATGAACCCAGGAGCCAAAGAAAGATAATCACCGACACATTCAATGTTTTACATTTATTGCAATGAAAATAAAACACAGATAGTCATATAGTATCTCTTGATTTTGGCAGATGAAATGGATCCCCATTCATTCGTTATTTTGTTTATATGTGCAAAGGACATATTGATAAAGAGTTGCATGTGTTCAAAGCTAGATATTAACACCCCAAAGATTGGCCCACAAAGAAATAACTGACATAAATCTCCTATCCCAGAGAAGGCAAATTTTCAACATCATCGACGTTTGAATAAAGACACCCATTGTACAAAAAAATAATGAATAATTGAATTTGAAGCTTTTCTTTTCTCAAGACAAATTGGCAGTGAGAGACCCAGAGGGGCCTGGTGTGAAGCTACAGGGGGTGAATGCAGATGTAGGCACTTTCGTGTTTGACAAAGTAGTAGCACTCAGGCTTGAAGTTGTTGTTCTCCACCACATCCTTCCGAGGGTGGACGGCGTGCACCAGACAGTCCGGAACGTTCCCGCTCAGAGTGGCGGCCACGTCCACCATGTTTTTCTTCATCCTCTGGCCCTCGATGGCCTTCCGGATGTGGGTCTGGTCGAGGATCACCGGCTCCACGCAGAAGGACACCTCCACCATGAACTTGTTCTTGGTCGACGCCTCGAAATAGTTCTCCCCTCCGGCCCAGCCGCTGAACTTCTTGCCCACTATCCAGTCGTACAGGAACCACTCCTCGGCCCGCAGCACGCGGACGGACCAGCTCACCCAGTCGTACTTCTTCACCAGGGACGCCAGGATGGGCTTGATGAAGTCCCCGCTCAGGCTGCCCGTCTTGTCCCGGAGCTCGTCCTCCGTGTCGGCTTTGGCCTGCTCGGCAAAGTTCTGGGTGCAGTCGTCCACGGCCGCCTTCATCAGGATCTTTACCCTCTCCATGCGGTCCTGCCACTTCTTCAGCATCTCCTGGTCGATCTCGCCCTCCTTCAGGGCGGCGTAGCCCATGACGGCAAAGATCCCCACGACAAAGAGCTTCTTGAGGCTCGCGCAGAATCCCTCCACCGCCCGCCGGCCTCTGGCCTCGACGTAGAGCACTTTATCCAGCATGCTGTCCTTGCCTATGACGGCGTTGTAGAGGGCGTCCAGGTTGAGGTCCCTGTCGGTGTTCTCGTAGTGGCTGAGGAACTTCTCCTTCTTCTTGGCTTTGAACTTGGGCTTGGCGTTGATGAACTCCTGGAACTTCTCGTACTGGCTGAGCATCTGGGCCTCGCGATCGAAGTTCTGCTTGTTCATGGATGATCTCACGCCCTCGCGGGCGATCTGCTCCTGCTCGGCCTGCAGCCCCTCCAGCTTCAGGTTGACCTGCTCAAACTGCTCTGTCAGGTAGCGGGCCTCCTTGCCCTCGGGGTTGCTGAGGATCTCGGCGGAGGTCATGAACACGGCCTCCAGGATGGGGTGGAGCTGGCCCACGGTGGAGGCCAGGACCTCACAACCCTTGCCCATGAACTCCACCGCTCGCTCCACCTTGTCCTTGTTCTTAAACAGCCAATCCACCCCAGAGGTGGTCATCCTGGGAGCCTCAGTCGCACGACAATCTACTCCTGAATCACACTGGTTCTTCTCCACAGCAGCCAGAGACAACGCTGGAGCCTACAGGGGGAGGGAACACACAATCAAATCAAATCTCAAACTCATCGTCATCATGTTGATTGATTGATGTCATTGTCCCGCCGTTCAAAACAACAACAACAACAACAACAACAACAGCAACAACAGCCCCGTGCCTCCAGTGCTTGGTGCCAGACATTTTCACATGACAGTTAACTCTCAAACACAACTTCCTGACAGATTGAGTCTTGTCTGAACTTGCACTTCTACAGTTACAGGCCACACCCTGGGACGCTCATTGTCCGTGACACACAGACTCCCAGCTGAGCGTCCCTTCGCTCCTCCTCCGACGCACGCAGTCCGCCCAGGTAGACGCACCAGCCGGCACGACCGACCTTTGCGTCAGGAACAATGAAAGCAAACATCAGACCGGCTTCGATGTGTGCGCTCTGGGCTTCGACAAGCACTGCGCTCGTTACGCAACACAGCACCCCGCGGCGCTTATTGGGATTTGTGTTAAGGAACCCGAAAGCAAACACAGCAAACACGTTTAGGGGGATGTGGGTCATTCACACCGATGATGTCACACTCAAAAGGCCAAAACACACACCACAGTGATGATAGCACACGGATATCCTTCCATGAGGATCCGTCTGCCAGTTCAGGGAGAGGAGGAACGGCACACCCATATCTGGGTGGAGGCCACCGCCGCCGCCGCCACCACCAACACCCCCTCCCCCAACACCACCACCAGTGCTACACTTGTTCTGGAATAGGAAACATACGTCCTCTGTCATTATAGGCACCAGCCCACCCGTCTATCATCAAATTCACGATGAGAGTTGGCAGACACAACTTGGTGTTTAGTTGTGCGTAGCGTAACAATACCGATGTGTTAGAAGGCCCCTTTTTTTTGCTTCACTACTGGTATGTCTTAATGGGTGGACCAGTAATTGGTGCAGTGTGAGGAAATCAATGGTGTCTTTTTACATGACTGCATGAGGGCTGATCACTGATCAGATCCGGCTTGTTCGATCACAAAACTACTACACTGTATTTTCTTTCACAATCTTGCATGAGCCGGGCGATTGGAACGAGACGAGGCAAAGTGATCTTAAAATGGAGGATAGACTTTTACAGCAGAACACATTTTTGGCCGCTTTTGGAGGTGGGCATTGTAATTGGAAAAATGAAATAAAAACACAATAATACAAAATACAATACTTACTGGGAAATTATCTTGGTTTTGTCTTGGAAATATCTTCCCTGGGCCAAAAAACGGTTGTTCTTCACCGTTTGACCAGATTAAAGAGGTCCTCAAGTGAGAAAGAAAAAGGCGAGTCCCTTCATGGCACTTGCTCAACTACGCATGTAAGAAAACCTGGACTTTGCTGTTCAAATTCCTCAAATTACAAATGCACAACTTTCACCAAAAGCAGCCGGCTTTACCGTGTACTCTAATGACTAATTATTGACCACATTAAAGTAGAAAACAACCTTTAGAGCACTCCCAGACAACAGCAGACAACCCTGAGCTACAGAACATCTACTCTCCATATCCCTGCTTTATGTTTGCCTCAAACAGTTCTCATTGTGCTATGTCACCAAGTTAACAGTAGATAGGCAACCATTATTCAAATGAGAGTCTCACATTTCCCCGAGCATAGGCAGTTCCCACGCAAGGCCATCAAAAAAACAGGAGAAAAAAACCCTCATAAATCCAAGAGAATCCTAGATAAATTTGAATAATTTAGGGAAATTGACAAGCGTAAATAGTAGAATCAGGTACAAACTCACCGGCTTTCTGGCAAAATATCCAATGGAGTTGAGTCCAGCAGCCAGTAGTCCAGCTGTGTGTTAGAGCACCAGGCTCTTTGGGATGTATATATACTCTCTCCCCCCCCCCCCCCCCCTTTTCCCACACTCTCTCTAGCTCTCTCTCTCTCTGGTGCTGTCTCTCGCTCCCTCTGTCGTCACTCCCCCTTTTGGAACTCCTCCATCTTCGGGGAGCATTCCACTGAGCCCACTCCAGGGATGGGGGGGGGGGCGGGGGGGGCACGAGACAGATAACATCCTACACCCCCCATACAGGGGCACCTGTATGGGGGCTTTCTCTCTCTCCCCCTCTCTCTCTACTTTAGTAAGACCTCTAGCTCTCTCTCTCTCCCTCCCTCCCTCCCTCTCACTCTCCTTCTTCTTACCTCTTTATCCCTCTCTCTCTTTACCTCTTTATCTCTCTCTCCCTCTCTCCAGCTCTGTATCCCTCTCTCTCTCTCTCTCTCTCTCTCACTCTCTCTCTCTCTCTCTCTCTCTCTCTTTCTGTGCAAGTGTGAGCCGATAAAGACAGACAGAGGAACATGATAGAGAGACAGAGGGATTGTCAGGGAAAGTGGAGTGGGAGAGAGAGAGAGAGAGAGAGAGAGAGAGAGGGATAATGGCACGCACTGACACTGCGGGCAGCGACCCCCCCCCCCCCCCCCCCCCCCCCTCCACTCCTCTGAGGTTACCATGGCAACCACCCGGACACTACCTTTCGTCCTGAGCATGCTGGGAAAGTTTAAGCGCGATCAACACGTTTATTTATATTCATTATCTCCGCAACAGCGATTTCCCGCTCTCATCTGGACATCTGATCCCTACCCAACACCTCAAGTGATCTGGGTCGGGGGGAGGGGGGTGGTGGGGGGGTCTAGTGGTAGCCATGGCGACCGCCGGTTTGGGGGAATCGGTCTGTCACAGCTGCTCAGTGGAACCGAAGTCTAAAGGAGAACCTGTGTTCTGGGATCATACCATGACAGTGAGGGCCTCGTAACACACACGCACGCACGCACGCAGCCACGCACGCACGCGCACACACACACACACATACACACACACACACACACACACACACACACACACACACACACACGCACGCACGCACATAGCACAAGCACGCACCGACAGACAGACAGACAGACACACACAGACACAAATGAGCAACAACATGCCAACGTCGTAAAGGACAGGTTGCTCCTCCAGCAAGCGAATTAAATTCTCCTCCCTCTCCTCGGACCAGAAGTCTGCCATCTTCGGATATTTGTATGCTGGAGTGGACAGTACGGTACCGGGACGGAGTAAGGCCGTGACATACAAGTTGTTCTGTGCTGTGATTGGCTGAAGAGAAATAGTTAAATCGCCGCGTTCTAAAACCTTGCAACTCCTTGCGACGCCTTGCAACGGCTTGCAACGACCCGTTCACACCGGCCCTGCGACGTTCTAAAACCGTCTCGTTGCAAGCCGTTGCAAGGTGAATCTTTGGTCTGAACTGGGTGTTTCATGTGACGTAATCTGGTTTCACATTCCGTTTCCGTGTTGTCTGTAGTTTGGTTTGGGCCTGTTTTACTTGACCCCCTGGTGAAATGTTGTGATGTATCTTTGTTCGTATTTTTATTACAAATATATATGACCACTTATTGTCAACAGTATTGTGTGCTTTTTGCATCTAAATATCTCATCTGCCTTAGACGCAAACTCTGATAGAGAAATGACGACAACTCTCAAGTCGATTTGAACACATGACTACGCCTTAAACAGTAAAAAACATCCACTACTGACACTCATCCTCTGGATACCTATGATTTGAATATGACACCGGGCACCACACTGGCAGAGTGTGTTTGTTCAAGGGAAAACCTGTTCCAGAGGTAAACACGGCCGCACAACTAACAAGCACACGACAAAGTCAACACAACATCGTTCGGCTCTAATGGTTTTCAAACCAAACCGGATATTAAGTCTTCTAACAGCATTCCCTTCTCCCTTCGGGCCTGAGGATTATCAAGGGCCCCGTGTTACACAATACACCATCACCCTAAGACCACTAATGGACAAGGAAAACCTCTTCCTGAACCTTGAGAAGAAACACAGAAGAGGGATCCCTTCACATGGGACAGTTAGCCGTTAGGAGCACAAAAGACGGCCAAATGGGAAGACACAAAATGGCAGCACAAATAAAAGGAAAACTGAAGTTCAGTAATGAGTTCCTAGTTCTGGTGTATTCGCAAATACATGACTTCGCGTCGGACGGTTCACGCCTCCACGTCGTCCATTAATTCCTGATAATGGACACCTCGTCGGGCATTATCCCTTACTTATTACACGGGTCTTTTCAACGTTCCGTTCACTTGCATGGGCACTTCACAACTTCCGGCGGTCAATTATTTTTGGATAATTGACCGTTGCCAATGAATAAGGACCGCTGTCAAGGTAAACAAAATTACTTTTTGCCTTTGGTATCACTCCGCACGTAGTCTCGCAAAGCCAGACCAAACTACTCCGCACGTAGTCCGGTAACTTGTTATAAGCGGGATATCACTATCAACCCAAGCGCTGTCGGGTGCTAAGCGACGACGTCAACGTCTTGGGCGGACTATTTCTCTGCTGATCAACATTATGAATGCTGGTAACAAGTACATTGTAAATACATTGTTTCGTTTTGGGAAGTAGCCGTGTAATAAGCGGGATAATGTATAGAACTGCGCCGGTCATTATCGACAAATAAGCCCCTTCATGGCGAAGCAAGACCCCTCCGCTGCGCGTCGGTGTCCTGTTCGCCCTGTCGGGGCTTATTTTCTCGATAATGACCGGCGTTCTATATATAAACCTTTAGGGAACTTTCAAATAAAACCAAAGCGCTATATTTCTAAAGAATTTAAATGGAATATATATTTATTAACGAATAGTAGTATTTAATTTCATTGGTTGTATTTGCATGCAGGTGGTTTTGTCGCATGTCTTCTATGTGTTGTATTTGTGTCTTTACCACTGCTGTGAAGCGAATGTTCCTTTAGGGACAAATAAAGTACTGAAATGAACAGAAATGAACTGAAATGAACTGAATACAAGATGGCTGTTCCAGATAGAGGAATAACAACCACCTCAGTGGAAATTAGTCAGTATTTCTGCATTTATTTTGAAAAGAAAGAAAACCACAGCACATGATTAAATATATTTAGAGAATCAACATAGCAAAGTTAGAAAAAACCTTTTTTAAAATGTACAGGATATTAACAACGGCAGGCCTTTCACACTGCTGTAGGTAAGATGGGAGCGTCTCAGAGAGAAAATTTAAAAAAACGTCAACAACCCAAAAATATGTCCCCTGAGAATTGTGGCGTTCACGCATGGGATCGATTCGCTGGTCCAATCACAGAAGAGTCTCCCTGAACGGTTGGGCATCATTGGTTGTCTCGTACAGAGGTCAGGGCGCAGTCAACTGGAACCGATTTTCCCTCGATTTCACTCGAACCGATAGCTTACGGGTGGCTACAGGTCAGATGCCAACTCTTAAATCGTACCTACAGCCCCTCATACAGTTCCCATATTATACCACCAGGTGTGAGCGTGATAAGCCGTTTTGAAAATCTGCCTCTTCCTGTGTTTCAGTGACATCACAAGTGGGTGTGTCCACCTAGATGTGTGCCGGATAGATGAGCAACATTTGCTACGGTCCACTGGGTAGGCTGGTAGACTGATTTATCCAGCACACATCTAGTTGGACACGCCCGCTTGTGATGTCACGAAATCACACAAAGAGACAGATTTTCAAAACGGCGTGCAGCGGCTAACCCCCCTCACATCCGGCGCTCTGACATGGGACTTCTTAAGGGACGACGAAACAACCCAGGATTAGTGTAAAGCCCCCCGTGAGCCCGCATCCACACCAAGTGTGCGTCAGCGGGGAAAAAAACAAACAAACAAACAAACACTCCCATCCATTAAATTAACCCCTTCTACGCCTACCCCCAGACCCCACGGACCGCCCCCCCCCCACGGCCCCAGGGCGGGGCCTCAGGACTGGGGCCCGCTCATGCCCGACGGCTGGGTGTCCTGGAGGAAGTGGGCCAGGTCCAGGTGGTCGGGGGGGTTCTGCCCCGTGGCTCTGCGGGCGTGGTAGCGCTTGGACGCCGCCCGCCACGCCTCCCGCTGGGCACTCTGCGTCTCCTCGGGGAGCTCCAGGATCAGCTTCCTTCGCTTCCTGCTGCTGCTGTTCATGTGGTGATGGTGCATGCTGCTGCTGTTGTTGTTGCTGTTGTTGTTGTTGTTGTTGTGGGTGCTGGTGGTCATGGAGGCGGGCATGAAGCAGGCGGAGGCGGAGGCGCCCAGTGGGTGGAGTTGCCCCTGGGGGGGTCTGTGGGCGCGGAGGCGGGCCATCTTGCGGGCGTAGTAGCGCCGCGATGCCGCGCGCCAGGCCTCGCGCTTCAGCCGCTGCGCCTCGTCGGGCTCCAGCCGCTGCCTGCTGGAGGGGGCGGGGAGCACACGTTAAGTAAAGTTATCCTTTATTGTCCCTTTTTGGGGGGGAATTATTTTCTCTGCTTTTAACCCATCTGGGAGCCGGTGAACACATGGGGGCCCACCAGAACACCCGGAGCAGCCGCAGTGCGCCGGGGTTGTTTTCAATGAAAATAGTTAAACGCGGTTCATATTGCCATTTCAAAAAGGGATATTTCTCTAGCGCAAGAGAGGAAAATGTAAATGTCTTGGCAACACTGCCGCCTGCTGGATGCGTTTGGTGCTGGAGGCAGCGCTCTTCCTCCGCCCACTTCGTTTTGACTCGATCTCGCGTTGGTTTGACTGCTGACCTCCGCTACCGAGCCGACCGCATGAGAACCATGAGACATAAACAAAATAAAAGTTGGGGGAGCAGAAATTGCGGATCGCAATTTAAAATTAACACTTCATTGATTTGTAATATGAGAGTAATTAGTAAGAAAATTTGAAAAAAATCATTATTTACTAAACATAGAGAAATTATATATAATATAATTATCACCATCTTGCCTATATTATATATTAATTTAATATGGGTGGAAAACACCGAGTTCCCAAAGGACTGCAACATCAACAGCAAGTACTCGACTAAAGAGGACAGTAAAACCCTTTACAAATAATAACAGTATCTTGCTGGTATCATTTATTTGTTAATGCCGTAACTCAAGTTACTGGCATAATGCTGTAAAGTAAATGAATACATGCTGTAAATAATGCTGGATGTAGCTGTAATACTTTTACACTGAGATTCTACCGCAAATATAAATGAAAGGAGCCTAACGATGTAAACATTATTTTGCTGGATGCTGTAAACAGTTCGTTACTATGATATATACACAATTCTGTAAACAGACACAACAAAACCAATTAGGATAATCTCACAAACCATAAAACAGAAGTTCTATTGGGCAAGGCATTTATTAAGGCAGTATTACTCACATGCGTCAAAGGCAAACTTGTTGTTCATGTATTTTAAACATTACAATTACACATAAAATCTTGCAGAGATCCCAACAGTTAGTATCTTAAAATGGACGTAACATAACAAAAAAAAAGATTTACGTGATGTTGAAATGATTAAAAAATGTTTTTTTTTCCAAAATAATCTATGTGCAAGGTGTGTTTATTTCTGAATAATTACTTGAAAGTGTTGAAAATGTTGAAAATAATTGCCATGTGCCTTTGCAAGGCAGGCGTCTGGCCGATGTTACTCTGAGTATGTTACGGCCGGGGAGAGCCGTTGAAGGGGGGCAAAGAGGCCAAAACAAAAAATAGGGTTAGGAAGGGCGGCCAGCCGCATCTACTCCTTGCAACCAATCACAAATCGGCTATTTCTTTTAACGTTCTAAGCAAATGAGCCTTCAGCTGACTAGAAGGCTCATTTGTATCACATTTAAGCAGCACGCACCATGAATGAACGTTACTTTATAAAGTTGAACTTTGTCTGCACGTTTGATAAAAAGTTTAGAAGCATTGCACTCTGCTGACACACTGTTAAGTGTCTAGTTTTTAGTTTTGTGATCCTCTCTAATGCGCCTCCACACGACGCTTCACCCGAGTATGTTGTGTAGGCCTACGCTTTAGAAAAGACATGCATGTGCGGGTGCACTGCGCGCGTTTATGAATGCGCGTTCATGTTTGCCTCCCTGGTGAGCTCGGCCAGGAAACGCTACTGCACGCAACAGCAGTGCGTCTGTCTGTCTGTCTGTGTTTTTAACAAGAGGAACATTTTCCTTTTGTTTTCTAATCTGGCCGTGGAGGGCACAGCATAAAGACTGAAATGAACAGTGAACGAATCACACAAACAGCCAGTCAAAGTCCCTCAGGCGTCTCAGCAAGGCGGACACATGCACATCCTTTTTTTTCTTTCTGGAGGGAACCTTGGTCCCATGGGTGGGGTTCAGTCCAAGGAAACATCTGAAATCACAACAAAACGTTCATTTCTTTGTCCCACATGTAAAACTAGAAAAAAAAACTCAGAAAGGGAGAACGCCTTCATTATTACGGAGATATTGTACCAAAGTGAAATAAACTCGCGTCTGAATAAGTTGTTATTTAAACCTATGCAATATGATTCACGCGAGTTGTAGATAATGTTCCTAACGTCTGTACCGTGAGAAGGCGCTCACCTCTGGATGAACTCGAGCGTGCACGACGCCCCCTCCTGGAAGACTAGGTTAAAGGCATAGTACGCCGTCAACAAGGCCGCCACCCCGGCCACGAAGCCTGGGTGGGGCGACACCACCACCTTGCCCTCCATGCTCAGCATCCACTTCCGCGACGTCAGCATGTCACCTGGAACAACACGGTGAGATGAAAACCGGATCTCCATGAACTTTATTGGTTTTTAATACCAGTGCCATACATTAAGGGTGGGAAAGGGTAGCTGAATTAATAATACTCATCAAGCAAACCTTAAACAGTAAATACAATTGAAAAGTGAAAAACGCTGCAGACAACTTGTGCAGTCTCGCAACGTTTTTGAAAGACAGGTTTTCTCGCCAGGTTTGCTTGACAATGCGATATACTCCTGCACAAGTACTCGCTGTGATTTTGCCCGTGTATTAGGTTTTCAGATTCTTAGTGTGGTGTCCAGGATTCCGACCGAACATAGATGGGATCACGCAAACAGCCATCAGCCTGACCGGTGAAGCTACCTAACACGATGAGCCGTGGGGAGTCTGGGAGCCTCAAGGCCTGTTCCACCTCCTCCACCGTCGCCAAGACCTAGACGGCGGAACAAAAGAGTAAACCGTGAGCAGACGGTGGATCAAAACACATTATGACATCCAAAAGTGAATAAACGTCCCGCTTACATCAGCCTCAAGAATGAGTCCCTCCACCTCCTCGTCCAAGTACGCCATGAGGAGCAGGATGGCACACGGGCCGAAAGCCGACTCCTCGCTGCTCTCGAACCTCCTCAGGATGTCCTGTATCCGGACCGTGTCCGCGCCGTCCGGCTTATTCTGGAAGAAACTAATGATCAGCTTCCCCTTCTCAGCCACCGCCTGCTCCATCTTCTCCAGGACACCGACGCCGGTGAGCAGCTGGAAGTGTTTGTACAGTCCTATGGGCGTGAACAGGTAGGGCCAGTCCGCCTTCAGGTCCACGACGGGCGGGGGCGGGCAGGCGTCGACGGCCTGGCGTTGGAGAGGGTACGTCGCCTCCATGAGGGGCCCGATTTGTCCCCGCCCCGCCGCGGCCGGGCCCTCGGCGCCAAACAGCTCCTTCATCTCCCGCTGTTTCCTCCTGAGCAGCGCGTCCGTTTCTGGCGCGCGGACCGCCGCTTCCTCCGCCGGCGGTTCTGGCGCGCGGGCCGCCGCGTCCTCCACCGGCGCCGTGGGGGGTCTCTTGGGCCTCCGGTGCCTCACCAGGGTGTTGCCGCGGTTGACGTGCTCGACCCGGGTCTTGATCTGCGTGACGAGGGACACGTAGCCGCTGCCGATTCTCGTGCCGTCTCTCAGCACGTCGGCGAAGCTGTTGGGGTACTCGCGCACGATCTTCTTGGCGACGGCGACGCAGTTGGCCCTGGTGGGGTTCAAGTCCTTCAGCCGCATTTGGTCCACGAGGATTCGGACCATCTCCCTGCGGCTCTTCGGAGACGGGCGGTCGTTGAGCGCAATGGCGGTTGTGATGCAAGCAGGCATCCTGGTCCAAGGAACCACAAAGTTGTCGGGCCAGGAGCTTAGATCGAGAGTGGACCCGTTGGGGCTCCCCCCGCCTGGGGGGCTGCTGGCCGTGACCGAGGGGCTGGAGGGGTGGAACTCCTCGTTGGTCTGGTCGCCAGCAGTGATGGCCACATACTCATCTAGAACAAGTGAAAAAAGTCTTTACGTTTGACTTGTTTGTGTGCTTTATAAGTATGAGGTAAATGGATTTGTAAAGAGTTTTTCTAACCAGTGGCCACTCAAAGCACTTTACAATATTTCCTAACATTCACCCATTCATGCACCCGTTCACACACCGATCGTCGGGAGCAGTCAGGGTGAGGCGTCTCGCTCAGGGACACCTCGACACTCAGCTAGGAGGAGCCGGGGATCGAACTAGCAACCTTCCGGCTACCAGCCAAACCCGCTCTACCCCCTGAGCCACATGCCTCCTGGTGAATCCCGGGACATACCTTCAACACGCCAGGTTCGGAGCAGCTTGCGACACTGCAAAGGGGTGAGGATGTCGTGCAGATCCACCATTCGGACAAAGTGCAGGTCCTCTTCAGACTCAACTCCTATATCTAACAGCTTGTTCAGAAGGGTCTGCAGCTTCTTCTCCGGGAGGGACGGCAACGCTGCCAACACGGCGGGGGTCATGTCCTCCGCCGTCTCGGACACGTCACCAATCTGGGAAAGTGAGGTGAAATATGATCAAAGCTGTGCCATAAATCAAGGAGGGGCTCGATGCAAAGATGAAACTACACATTGGCTTTGACTTAACAAGAAATCGCTCTTGTGACCGTTTAAAAAATTAAAGTTGTCTGATTAGATTTACATAACTGTTGCATGCAAGGTTACGAGAAACATGCAGTTCTCGAGACACCGGACTAGCTTAGTGGGCTAACATAACGTTACAGGTGAAGGATGGTTTAGCTCATGGCTAAATTAGTCATCTGCTTCTAACTTATATTTCTCCTGGGAGACCCCGTGTGTGCTGCCGGTGTGTACACACCTCCATTAACACAATGACCAAAGTTTCAAGCAAGGTTTTCTACCAACTTATTTATCACTGCAATGAAAAAAAAGGTTGTTCCAAACCCAACGCTCGCATGCATTATCTGAATACGAGTAATTTCGAAACCAAAGTTAGTGGTGCAGTCATTTCGCTACACTCTGCGTTTCACTACGCTCATGGACTTAACCTGGTACATATATAAAGCAACTTCATAATTCATCGTAATACTATGGAAAGGAGCACACATCTCTCACCCTGTGAGGAGGACGTCCGTCCGTCATCCGCCTCGCTCTCGGTGTGTCCGGTGTCGTCGCGGATCGTGGTGGGTTTCGTCGCCTGTGTTGAATGGCGTTCAACACTTACAAATGCTCCCAACTTTATAGACAATTGTATATATTTTAGCATTGAATAAACGCATTTAATGGAGTAATGTACCAATATTTGAATATTAGCTTCACCATTAGAGAACAAAAACGTGTGTCGTTGCATTTATTTGTTTTCACCGGTAAGGGACCGTCTTCACATGTGACTTTCGGGTTAACCATTCAAAAAATTAGAGTTGTCTGATTAGATTTACATAACTGTTGCATGCAAGGTTACGAGAAAAATGCAGTTCTCGAGACACCGGACTAGCTTAGTGGGCTAACATAACGTTGAAAAAATACCAGTAAATATTGCCTTTAAATCTTCTAACTGTAACTCACTGCAGGAAGCAAGACAATTATAGTATGAAAAGTATTGCATTATTGAATATTAAGTTACTGTTGGATTTGACTGTAGAAAACCCAGCCATTTGCTACTGTGTACAATAGAGGCTTTGTTCAACTATTGTGGTTAAACTCTCATTATTCTCAAGAGAGTCTCAGACTATAAGCCATGAACTGTCCATGGCTCGGAGGGGAAAGAGCAGCATGTGTGTAAGGGGGGAGGGTGTGGGATGAGGGAACTACGTATGGGTGATGGAGCATGGAGGCTGTAGTCTGAGAGAAATAGAGCACCTCTTTTTTTGCAAACCAACCCAGGCTTTGTTTATACTTGTTTACGGGTGATAATAAAAGGGTTTATCTTTCAAACTTTCTCCATCTCTCTTGTTTTGTTAAAATGTTGTTTATCTACAACAGTCCGTTTCTAGGTTTAGGAAAGATTAAAAAAGGTATGGGTAAAAATATAACTACATATTTGATGGACAAACCCTTCACAAAAGTATCAAAAACGATTTTTGGATCGTCAAGTCAAATGCATCATTATAATATTTATAAAAAACAAATATTTTCTTATTTGCATGTTGCACACCTCACAACTCTTCTTAACCAAGCCAGGGCCAACATTAGAAATAGGATTTCATATTTTGCATTTGCTCAAAACAAATCTAAAATATGGAATCCTTGTTCCACATTGCAGCAGAACGGGGAGGAATAGTTAAACAGACCCATCTGTTTTCACGTATTTAGAGTCTCTCTTAATAACTGAAAATAGAGGCTCCTCCCTATTCTATTGCATTTCAAACAACCACATCCAATAAGGTAGCCGAATACAACCATATCATAGTAGGCAAAATGTGCATCTCTACAAAATGTGTATTAACAGAAATAGATTATTGTGAAAGATGGACATTTGTTTGTTTGGGTTAGGGATGTTAACCGCTTAATCGCTGAAAAAAAATGTTGGGGAATGTGTGTTGGTTTCACTTCACACAAAAAGATGATTGGATGAGGTGACTTATTGGAAGGACACGCGTCTCCAGCCCACTGCTTAATTTCTCCTCAAGTCTTAATTATTCCCGCATGCGAACGGCGGAAAATATGATCTCTAAACGCTATAAGACTACAGTTAGCCATCTCATTCCAAGATCTTTTTGTGTGAAGTGAAAAAAAGTATCCCTCAAACTCAATTTTTCCGTCTCCTCCAAACTAAACAAGCGGCGTCTCTTCGGAGCGGTCATTTTCCTAACTGAGCCGCTTCAAATGAGCTCTTATCGCAGAGTGGGGGTCAAACTCCATGCTCAAAGTCATACAAAAGCCTCAAGACTCTTGTTCAGAGTTCACATAGACTCTGCATAGCCAACCGCTGCTACACACTTATTGTATGTTGGACGTCCTGGCACTTAATGCGCGCCCTTATTGTATGTCGCACTTAGTTGTAGGGGTTAGGTGTGTGGCATCTTAACCTAGCTGTCTTTGTTGCGTACAGGGAATGGGTTAACCTAGTGCTTGGCACTTGGTTCTATGACAATCGTTGCTGCAGCAAAGCAGCAAAGCAGCAAAGCAAAGAAACAAACAGCCTGACAGACGCTTTCTGCTGGAGCTTGGGCACCATGTTGGGGGTGTTTTAATTTTGAAACGGGGTGCATCGTGCCGGAGGAAGAAGCAGGCGTGAGTACAGTGGGCAGCTCACCTCATCATGTGCTGCTCCGAGCCACCCAGTCCCAGTCGCTCAGGCCCTGGGTAAAGGCTTCCTCCGAAGTCCCCCACCATCTCCCCCTGGCCCAGGATCCCTGGAGAAGGTCAATGACATTTGATTAACAGTTCGGTTTCAGATTTATGTCGTTACCCCGATGGAATGATTTTGGACACGACACGGTGTGTTTAAGATCTTCATATAACGGACTGCGTGTTTTCACATGTTAAGATCTTCATATAACGACTGCATATTTTCTAGATGCCACATTTTGAGATCTTCGTACTACTGTGTGTTTTCTTTATACGACATGTTAAGATCTTCATACAACTACTGCGTGTTTACTACATACGACATGTTAAGATCTTCATACAACTACTGCGTGTTTACTACATACGACATGTTAAGATCTTAATACAACTACTGCGTGTTCACTTAATACGACATGTTAAGATCTTCATACGACACGTTAAGATCTTCATTTAACTACTGTGTGTTTTCTACGTACGACATGTTATGATCTTCAGACAACATGTTGAGATCTCCAAATAACGACGCGTTTTCACACGTTAAGATCTTCATGCGACATGTTATCATCATACAACTACTGCGTGATTTCACACGTTAAGATCTTCATGCGACATGTTATCGTCATACAACTACTGCGTGATTTCACACGTTAAGATCTTCATACGACATGTTATCGTCATACAACTACTGCGTGATTTCACACGTTAAGATCTTCATACGACATGTTATCGTCATACAACTACTGCGTGATTTCACACGTTAAGATCTTCATGCGACATGTTATCGTCATACAACTACTGCGTGATTTCACACGTTAAGATCTTCATACGACATGTTATCGTCATACAACTACTGCGTGATTTCACACGTTAAGATCTTCATGCGACATGTTATCGTCATACAACTACTGCGTGATTTCACACGTTAAGATCTTCATACGAAGTGTTATCGTCATACAACTACTGCGTGATTTCACACGTTAAGATCTTCATACGACATGTTATCGTCATACAACTACTGCGTGATTTCACACGTTAAGATCTTCATACGACATGTTATCGTCATACAACTACTGCGTGATTTCACACGTTAAGATCTTCATACGACATGTTATCGTCATACAACTACTGCGTGATTTCACACGTTAAGATCTTCATGCGACATGTTATCGTCATACAACTACTGCGTGATTTGATTTCACACGTTAAGATCTTCACACGACACGTTGAGGTCTCCAGGAGTGCGTTCTGTCCCACCGTGGAGGTCAGTGCTCTCACAGATGGCATCCATGTCCGAGGGCTCCTCCTTTATCACAGGGCCGTTGGACAGCGCCGGTGTCTCGTCCAGCGGGTCGACGGCCTCGGGGGGGGGCTGGACCGGGGTGGGCTGAAAGGAGGGCCTGATCGCGGGCGGAGGGGCGGCCCCCAAGTCCTGGCTCTGGGCGGAGACCTGGGAAGGCGAGGCGTCGAAGAGACCCACTGGGAAGACACGCAGAAGCACAAAGGGTTAGCAAACTGGCAACAAGTAATGGAGCTCATTTACATTTTGGATGTTTAGCAGACGCGTTTATCCGAAGCAACTTACAACAAGGATGTTCATAGAACCAATTGCAAAGCAATTACAATCTCTAGGTTAACCCATTCCCCGTACACAACAAAAACAGGTTGGATAAGATGCTACACACTATTAAGCACTATTTTTAAGTGGCAGGACGTACAACACACAATAAGTTTGTACATTAAGTGCCATATTCATGTTGCCGACGTACAACATAAATAAGTACACCCCACACCGTGTGGGGTGTAAGGGGGGAGAGTCTAGGTGAACTCTGAACCATTACCCAGTAGCATTGATTAACCCTGCCCAGTATGGTCATGTTTTTACACCAGCCTCTCTGACTCGGTGTTAGTTTGCCCGAGTACTACTCACGAGAGAACGTCATCTCGCACTGCCCGTGTGCTGCTGCCATCTCATCGCCGGCATCGTCGCACCCGGGCCTGGGGTCACCGAACCCGGGCCTGGGGTCATGGAGGTCACCGCACCCGGGCCTGGGATCACCACTGGGGTCCCCGCAGTCCGGGTTCTGGAGGAGCGGGTCGGGGAACCCCGAGCCGCAGTGGTCATCGGTGGCGTCGTACAGCCCACAGGAGCAGCCCTGTCGACGCAGGAGTTGCAGCTCCCGTTCGAAGTCCTTCTCCCGGCCGGACAGCCGTCTGATCTCCTTGTCTCGGACCCCCAGCATCCGCTCGTACTCCCGCGTGCGCGCGCCGTTCACGCTGTATAGCACGTTGATGATGGAGTCGATCGCGAGCCTAATTGCGTTTTCGATGACCAGGGCCTCCTCGTCGCGGAGCTGAGGGTGCATGGTCCTGTTCTGTAGGAGGTTCATCTGGACGGAGGAAGGGGGAAGCTCTCTCTACAAAGAGGAACCTCAGGTCGCTGGCTGCTGGAGGGTCAGGAGTTACCGAATACCGAATCCTAAACCCCCTAAAGAGCGGAACGATTCAGAACATGTGATCCGAGGGTGCCAGGCAACCGAGCCATGCAAAAAAAACGACGAACAGCGAAACAAATGGCTTAATGCTGTCCTTTTCACCGGATGATAATAATGATGATTGGCTTTCTTCCTCCCGTGTCCTTCTCTGTTGTTTTCCTAGTAGTTCCTGGTGTACATTGTATTCCACAGCGCCCCCGGTGGCCGGAAAAGATGTACACAGCAGTAGGCTCGACAGCGACGCCTGGTTGCCGGAGTGGTTTACAAAGCAGCAGGCTGAGGCTCAATGGGAACCTGTGGTTTCATACTAGTAAATATTGCCCTCCGAGTAGGCAAAGCAAGGAAAGGCCAGGCAACGTTATTTATGTAGCACTTTTAATACACAAGGCAGACTCAAAGTGCTTCACGTTTAAACATAGACTGACACTAAAATAAAATAATAGATAAGTAAAAGAAAAAATATATGCAAAGAGATCAGCATTTTAGAAAGTGCACGTTGGGACTCCAACCCGACCTAGAGGAACTTGGTCCTTTCTCTGGGACTCCAACCCGGATTCTAGGACTCTAACCTAGACAGAACTCAAGTCTCAAACCCTTCAAAGTTACCCACGTCAGGAATCCAACCCGACCTAGTCGGAAATATATGAATAATCGTACTACTATAATAGCAGGCCTGTCGCACCAGTAACTCAAGTTACTCATGTGCGCATGTGCCAACCAGCTCACACAGACACACAGACAGCACACACGAACGCATGCATACACTGCAAGCACGCACATACACACACCGCAGACACACGCACAATGCCATGAACATACATGGAAACGCACACACGCGCACGCACGCGCACACACCGCACGTCAAGAAAAAGGCAGCGACACATACATGGAAGCGCACACACACACGCAAGCGCACACACCAAACGTCAAGACAAAGACACACTCGCCGAGCTAAGATTGTATATATATAGGCCTATATATATCATTTTTTTTTTTTTTTTTTTTCAATCAATAGCCTACTTTTTTTAAAACAATTACTAGACATATCAGGCGACCCCATTTAAATTCCAGGCGAACCCACAGGGGGTCGGGACCCCAAGGTTGAAAAACCCTGGATGCTACGTGACTGTAGGCTACTGCTGCCCGTCTTGGCCAAAACAATGGAAGGGACAATGGAACAATGGAAATCTTAATCTCAATGATGATTATTATTTTCAACTAACCAATAGCAGTTGCCTTGCATTTTAAAATGTCAATGCACTTTTCAGCCCTGAATAACACTAAAAGCTATTGAATAATTGATTTGCATGCATAGTAGCCTATACGATACGCTTTCCATTGACATTTTACCCCTGTTACCATAAATTTACTAATTTTATAATGTAATCAAATGCTCAAACATTAGCTGCTTTCAGACACACGTGTAAGACCTACAATTCTCCTGATGGGCCGTATGTGTGAACAACATATCCTGACAATTGTACCCTGAAAATCTCCTGAATAATACTACCCCTGAGTAAGTATTTTCTCCGTAGGAAATGTAAATTACCTTAGACGTGAATGAGGAGTAGAAAGTCTGGATTACTCACACCACTTCAGTAGGCGTGTTGATGACGCTTCTGCATGTCATTGGCCCAATCCCAATATCCGGACTCACAGACTTTATTGTGCGTTATCGCGAAATTATTACGGCTTTAGGGCTGTCCCAATGTCGAATTCCAAAGGGCGTGAGGGTTTGAGTCGACATTTACCGAGCCCTTTCCATGAGTCCGCATCAGTGCAGACTTCACCTATAAGGGAATTACCCACAGTTCAAAGCGTTGTGACGTTTAATGCGTAGACCATAGGGAAATCCGGCATTAGGAAGGTAATCAACAAGACGACGCTACTGTCAATGCGCGATCAGATGGGAATTTCGGCCTTATTTTAGTGGGATCATTTGGATCATTTGGATCAGCTCACCAACAAGAGCCGACTTTTTTGCTCCTAAACGGCTATTCATATTAGGCTACTACTTTATAGGCCTACCTTTTTATAATTTAGCCAAATGTAGCCCGTTCTGATTAATGTTTAAAAGGCCCAGTGTAGGCCAATAATCACCTAAATTATACAATACGTCCTTTATACTGAAGTATTAAAAAGTAAAAATTATATTTTCTAATATCAATAAATTGCTGTAGCCGATTGTTTTCATTGCATTTATAAAAGAAAAAAAAAAAACGAAAAATGAGAATTCCCAAACCGGTCAGCAACATCTTTGTCATTAACCGTTGCCAAGGTAACATGTGCTCTCGTTAAGTGCTGTCCCAATCCCATATCTCAGCCCATGTGGCCTCACACACTCGCTCACTTAGCACCTGAGATCACTTAGTCCGTGAGTCCTCAGGGCTCACTTTGGGATTGGGCCAATGAGTGGCCCCCTAAATGATACTCAGCCCGTTGCCTTTTGTTCGCTGAATGGTTAAAAAATATTTAAATGTTGGCACTGCTTTTAAAAGCAGCATAGTAGCCTACCAGATTCATCTATGGTCAGATCACACACGGAATGCAGGTTTATTGCTCATCAGAAGATGATTTATTATTGACAGTCACAGCTACGGGTAGCAACAGAACGAGGCACTTGAACTTAAAACACACACACACACACACACACACACACACACACACACACACACACACACACACACACACACACACACACACACACACACACACACACACACACACACACACACACCTATGTTTTTGCTGCTATGACTGAGGGGTCAAGCCTTGGAATTATATAACTAACGTAACAATAGAGAAGTTCAACTTAACGTAAAAATAAATGAATACGTTTTCATTTCCAGAACGCCTGGCTGGGAAGTCAAACTCCCTTGGCTGGCAGGGCTCTTCACCAACAGAGTTAGTTAGTGGTGCCGCAGGTGAGGGATTGATCCAACATAGGATCGACCGGAGGGGGTTTAGCATTGCTGCAGTTTTTTTCTCCGCCACGTAGCTGATCTGAATTCCCCCCCCCCCCACTGTCAGGCAGTCGCCTGTCTGCCTGCTGTTTTGAAGTTTGGCTTTTTTAGGGCCAGTATTTAAAAGATCTGATATTCGCTTCTCGGGTTGCAATTTACCGGCGTACCATCCAATTGGATTACAGTATAGCTCTATCGTTCTTTCGCGCATGTGCTTCGTTGTGCGTCATACGTCAGCCTACACAGACAATGTTCTAAAATGAAAAAATAATATGATAAATATAAAAAGGGTGGATTTCAATAATTGAATGATAACCATGTTGTATGATAAAGTTTTACTCCAAAAGAGAAGTATAGATTTGTTCAGAAAACGTTCTTCGCTTGTAGTTACAGCCCCCGCCGAGGGGGGAGTCGCTACAGCACAGTCAGCACCCCTCCTTCCCGCGTCCCTGGTTTAACTACAACTAGAGGTTGAGCGCACGCAACGCACGCGCGAAAACTCTAGTAACAATTATAATACACAGTTTGTATTTGCACCTTGAAAGTATTGCACCTTTCAAACAAAATGCAACTTACAGTGCTTTACAGTGTGGCATTCAAGATCCATTGAAACCAAAACCACATATTTCTGGGTTTTAAACACCGTCATTTGTCCCATATGATCGTAAACATAATATTCCATTCCATTCCATTTACTGACTGAAATAAGTCGCCGTGGGAAAGCTGAGCTTTTCAACACATTCAGTGAAACGCCACGGTGTGTGGAGGGTCAGAGTCACGGTTAAGCTTTCCAGACACCTATCTGAATCAGGCTTACTGGCTCTTTAAACAAAAAGCACAATAGAAAGAAGAAGTAGAACAAAAACGATTAAAATGTACGACTTAAAATTTGCCTGAATAAGCACAATTAAGTCACTAGAGGGCGCCATAATTCAACCTGATCCATTTCACCACGAGTCGTCAACCCCAACGTAGAAAACTATTGACCTTTCTCCTGATTCACCCTGGTCCATTTCACCACGGATCAACCGCAATGTTTTCAACTTTCTTGAACTTTCTCCTGATTCACCCTGGTACATTTCACCATGGTTCAACCGCAATGTTTTCAACTTTATTGAACTTTCTCCTGATTCACCCTGGTCCATTTCACCACTGAGCTGCCTGCTTGAGGGTGCAGTAATCCCCGAAACAAGGGACAGAGCTCGGGAGGGGAGGGTGTGAACCTTGGTTCTGACCTTCCTCCTCCCCCTCCCCCCCCCCCCCCTCCTCCCCCTCCTCCCCCTCCTCCTCCTCCTCCCCCTCCTCCCCTTCCTCCTCCTCCTCCCACCCACTTCCGGACTCCGCCTGGCTCGTGTCCATGGAGGCCGCCTCCGAAGCCTCTTCCGCGCAGCAGAGCAGTGCAGTGGCGCCCGGAAACGCCACGTAGGACATGTCGACGACCGCGGCGATGGTGGTGGGGTGCGGGGGGGCGCGGGGGACGAAGGCCGCGGCGCCTGGAGCCATGATGTAGGACAGCGGGTCCTGGGGGGGTGATGCGGGCTGGGGGCTCAGCTTGGAGTTCTCCTCCTCCAGCCCATACTGGGCGGCCCTGGGCGCCATGGTGATGTGTCGGGCGTTCACCCGGCTGTCCGGGTCAAAGGTCACCATGTAGGCTCCCGGAGACGACAGCCACTCCTGAGGAACACGACAGAGGTCAGAGGTCAGACAACAGGCAACAGGAGGTCAGAATGGGTCGGGTGTGTGTGTGGCTCATGTGTGATCTGTAGAAATACCCGTACACTCACAATGCTAATACCAACAAGACACACACACACACACACGCACGCACGCACGCACACACACGCACACACACGCACACACGCACACACACACACACACACACACACACACACACACACACACACACACACACACACACACACACACACACACACACATACACAAACAAACACAGGATTTGTATTCTGTATTTACATGGAGGTTGCCTTCATAGTGGAGGAACAATGGTTGAAAGTAGGGCGCTGGTGAAGGCACTTGGAGCAAAGATCTCACCTTCAGCCTATGGGGGACATTGGTTCAAATCAAAGGGAAATCACATTTGACTGCATTTGCATTTTGAACGTCCTCTGCCTCAATCGTGTGTCACTTCAGGCAACAGTGTAGTCTGCAGTGACTTTCTAATGTGGATGCATGTTGAATAATGTGTGACATCATCCTGTATCTAGATCTGTTACCTTGTGGATAGGACGGAGCGCCACAGCAGGAGGCCAGCGAACACACACACGGGCAACAAGACGCCGGCGGTCAATAGATACACACCCATCTGTGATTGGTCTTCATACAGAGAGAGACAGATAGTTGGTTGGTCGGTAACTTGTTACGGACACAAACAGGCCGACAGACATTTGTTATTCTGGGCCACCACTAATGTCGGTCTCACCTTCTCCCCGTTGCCAACACACCGACTCGCTCCACTCACTCCACCGGACTGCGTTCTTATATTTAGATTTTACCCGGACACAATATTCACTACTCAGATCCAACCGAGAGTAATCAAGAGTTATCGACAGTTCTCCGTCCTGAATCTGTTTAGACTAAAATTGTAAGAAATTGAAAATGGTTCAGTTGAGGTCAGTTCATAGAAACGCTTGGAGACATAATCAGCACATATGTTATGAACTAATAGGGGTCTCACTATGGAGGTTAACCTCACTCTAGGAATCTCACTCCATTGTAAGTGGAGTCAGAATTCCTGTATTTTATTAAAAATAAAAAACGTATTTATAGTTGTGCTTCAGATTTCTGAACTTGATATTCAGAAATCTTGATATTTTCAGGGTATTATATGTTTATATGATATGATATTATGATATATTTCTGTAACGTGATGCTGAAGTTCACAAATCTGGAGCAGAACCACAACTATGTTAGTACAACAATGGAGACTTTGAACACCTAGAATACATTACTGTGAAATTAAACTCCATATTCAACAGGCTTTTATGGAAAAAAAAAAAGTGTCTGAGCCTTACCTCATGGCGCCCATGAGCTTTCGGAAGCAAGACCTTGTAGGTTAATGTTTCGGGTTTGATATAGATGTGGTTTTTATATCCGCTCTTCCAGGTGATGATGAAGCTATCCAAAGAGCTGTTGACACTGACGTCACTTGGAGACGTAGTTTGAACTGTAGATAGACATCAATATTTTCTTGGGTCAAACAGAATCTATCACACAAGGCTATTTTCTAATAAAAGCGAGTAAAGCCTCATTGTGAGTGAAAATGGTGACGGCCTCTCCCTCTCTGGGGATCATCAGGTGATATAGGGGCCCTGTGCAGAAGTCTATAAGTTCTGTTGGTTTTTCAGTTGCTCTCTCTCTGATGCTCTCCTCCTTGTGCCACTCTTTGTTCCAATGTTTTCGGTTATCTCCAACTGCTGGTAGTTTAACTTAATCTCAGCGTGGTAATAAATCTCACCGTCATAAACCACACCCTCTACAAACCCACACGATGCATCATGACGGAGGACCCTCATACGTTGCTAAATGTTATAAATGCAAAGGAAAACATTGGACATTTGACATCATTCTCTCTCAATCCAACATTAGCGATTCCACCAGATGGAGTACCATCTACTATGGCCACGCACACACACGCACACACATACACACAATCACGCCGACACACAAACGCACACACACGCACACACACACACACACACACACACACACACACACACACACACACACACACACACACACACACACACACACACACACACACACACACACACACACACACACACAGACGGTTCCTCCTTCCTACATACCGCAATCGACTGGCATAAACTGGGATATTTCATAGCAGCCAGATGAATTGCAGGATTGAACACGGAATTCGTGGTACGACCTGAGAAGCATTCCTGTGTCGAATTGACAGCGGGACGGGTTCCTCTCAAACCGGCACTCAAATCGTGCCCCATCGCCAGGCCTACAATAAAAAAAGGAATTAATTAATATAAAGTTTAGAATCATTTAAAGATTTGGTAATGCTACATTAACTGCAATTACGGTATTCTTGTGAAATTGAACCAGCGGTCTGTGTTTTTGGCTTCTCCGTCCGTGTTGTTCAGAACACAGCTTACGTTCTGCCAGTAATCATAGACGCAGACAAGCCCATCTGAGGAGGAGGAAGAGGAAGAGCATCTTTAGCCATCATCCTTCGTTTGATGAGCATCACGTTGCATAGCAACTCAAGCAGAAAGCCTAAGGACCTTTAAGTATCAATAGGGGCACCTGGCTTGGTGCAGCTGTTTGCCGTGACACTGCCTGTTGTCAAGCACAGCAGAAGGAGGGGGAACAACGCCATCTGTGAACACACTATGTCTTCTGCCCGCGCATTCTGATTGGCGGCCTATGCTTTCAGGAGGTCCAGGTCGAGAACATTCCCAAAATGTCTGAAACATTTCCAAACAATGTATCAAGGTAAAATAACATAATAGTAGAAGACAAAACGAATATCACAGTATAAATGTATGTCCTTTAAATTGTCCGATTTTTGGGACATACGCTCCCGTAACGCACAAACCATGACACGTAATCGCTGGAGTGAACAAAACATGAACAATTATCGCAAAATTAAAAGAATGAAATGGTGCTGCCGTGGCTACAGTTGAATAACTTACCAGGGAGAGTGGTGCTACTACTAATTCATTTTGATGAAAAAGTGAATGAGGCATACATTGTCCTTTTATCACGATGACAACGTCACGGTTATCCAATCAGAAGTAGAGGATTACTATCTAAAACAAACGTCATCTGTAGGTTGTGGTTGTGGTTGAATCATACTCATGAAGATGTGTTAACGTTTCCTGGGAAACTTTGATTGATAAAAATGGCTTTTGGCTTTTACTGTGAAGGGTAGAACCTCTGATTAAATACATGAATCATATAAACCGACTCAGAGCTGCTGATCAAAACATGTAATGTTCCCTTATTCACCACAGAAGGCAAAAACAAAACACACTTGTAGTGTAGTACTACTATTGTAAAATCGATCTCACATTGTATCAACAGTATGAACTTATACTGCAGCAGTCAGGTAGCTACTTAAAGCTCTAATAAACTGCGAATTTTGTTTATTTAGGTAAAGCAATATGAAAAAATTTGCACGCACAATAGAGCATTAAAAAAAAATGTTCCTCTAGGTTAAGCCCCTGATGTTTCAGAAACCTAGAAACACAGGAGAGAGCCCAGAATAGGAACCCCAGAAGAGAGAAGAGATGGAGGTGGAGGAGAGAGTGATGCAAGCTAGAGAGAGATGGAGGCGGAGATTAGGGTGAAGACAAGAGAGGAGATGGAGGTCGAGATTAGGGTGAAGACAAGAGAGGAGATGGAGGTGGAGATTAGGGTGAAGACAGAGAGGAGATGGAGGTGGAGATTAGGGTGAAGACAGAGAGGAGATGGAGGTGGAGATTAGGGTGAAGACAGAGAGGAGATGGAGGTGGAGATTAGGGTGAAGACAAGAGAGGAGATGGAGGTGGAGATTAGGGTGAAGACAGAGAGGAGATGGAGGTGGAGATTAGGGTGAAGACAGAGAGGAGATGGAGGTGGAGATTAGGGTGAAGACAAGAGAGGAGATGGAGGTGGAGATTAGGGTGAAGACAAGAGAGGAGATGGAGGTGGAGATTAGGGTGAAGACAGAGAGGAGATGGAGGTGGAGATTAGGGTGAAGACAAGAGAGGAGATGGAGGTGGAGATTAGGGTGAAGACAGAGAGGAGATGGAGGTGGAGATGAACGAGCGGGAAGAGATGAAGTGGGAGTTGAGGTAAAAAAGAAGGTGCCACATCATCTTGGTCTCGCATTATCATTTTATTTATAAAGGCCATGTATGGGGCTTTACAAAGGAAAAATCACAGGTAAAAAAACATTAAAGGACAAACATTGATAGAGTAGAAACAAGAAAAAGAGGAATGTAAATTACAAAATTAGACTTAAACACTGCTTCACCCTGATTGGGTCAACCATGGAATCAGACTCTTATGCCCCACAAACCACAGGCAGTTCACTGATGTACGTCAGTCTGCACCAGTTCAGGGCCCCTTGCATCGCTGCGGATGTGATGCCCACCCCCCCCCCCCCCCACCCACACACACCCCCACACCCACACTCATCCACACACACCCACCCCCACATTCACCCCCTCCCTCCCACACTGCATGCGTGTGGAGGTCCGGGGGGGCGCCACTAGGCCTCGTAGTTCTGGTTCTGCTCCGCGCGATGGTGCTGCTCTGCGGGTGGAGGCGGCTGCTGCCGGTCCATCCACTGCCGGATGTAGTTGGACTTGCCGCGTTCGTCGGGGGGGAAGAAGCCCGCCTCGGCCGCGGTGGCGTGCTCCGAGGAGACGGGGCTGCTGCAGGCCGACTCGCCGAAGCCGCTGTCCACCGTGTCCAGGTCCACGCGGGGGTAGTCGTCGTCCCAGGGGTCCCGCGGCCCCCCCAGCGGGGACGGCCGCGGGGCCGGGCTTGACGCCTCGGCGGGAACGTCGCCTCCCTCCTCCTCCTCCGCCGCGCCCGGCGCCGGCGGAGGCCCCGCCCCTCCGGTGCCGCCGCCGCCGCGCCCGCGGATCTCGGGGGGCCCCCCGTCGCCCCCGAACCCCGACAGGACCACCGTGCGGAGGGAGAGGAGACCGGGGACGGCGCAGGCCCGTTCCCCCGGCTGGCGCGCCCGGGCGTTGAACTCGCCGCCGCCGCCTTCCTCCTCCTCCTCCTCCTCCTCCTCCTCCTCCTCCTCCTCCTCCTCCCCGTCTCTCCTAATGTGGTTGCCGTGGTGACTAAGCGGGAGCAGCTTCTGGTCGCTGGCTGGGACGGCCGCTACCCTCAGGACCTCCTCCTCGCTGAACGCCGGATGAACCCATTCCTGCAGCAGAGGACGACCGGCAACATGAACACAGTCCATTTACAATTCTGTTCCAAAAGTTCATGGTGATGGTTTCCTTCGACTGCACCTCTGAACCAATCGTATTGCCACTGGTTGAGCAGCAGAACAGAATGGTACCACTGGGCTGCAGCCTCAGACACCCACGTCTGGTAACCTAGGAGATAATCGCTAATAATCCAAACGCTGGATTACCGTAAGAGCGGAAGCGTGATCGAGGACATAACGCATCCTGTCGGTTCAGTATCTCAAGACAGAGGGTCAGCCCACTCAGAGATTCAACGATAGCTCCACTCAACAAAATGTTTTTTAAAAAAAAAATTAAGTAAAAAGCATGTCATTAGTCTCTTGATCAGTTGATAAGCGATGACTTAAGAACTATTCAGATGAGTTACATTGAATGGAATTAGAGACAGTATGTTAATTATGAGATTTCTTGTCAAGATACTGAGATAGTAAGAGAATGCAAATGAGCATTGAACAATAGCAATGGATACAATAAATACATTCATAAATAACTTTGGGCTTTATGCAGTCAGTTATAATAGGAAACCCTGTAACAACATAGAAATTATACTATCATAAAATATAAACATAATAGAATGAATATCATAAAATGGATGAAGGTATTATTGTGTGGGATCAAATGAAATGTCTGTGAAAAATATGTTCGATTTAGAATTTTGTATTTTCCCTAATAGCAACCATCAAACCTTATGACTCACAGACCCACACGTCACATTAAAGGTCTTGTTACGAAATTACAGATAACCGACCGCAAATAAAAGCCCCTGTCGTACTGGAACATCTCATATCCTGCGGAAATCCCAAGTTCAACATCATTCAACTCATTGACGCCCCCTGCCGGAGAAGTACAGATGCTGAACCTCGGCGATTTAATAGACTGCGTTTGCGCTTACCTTGAAGTTCCCGTCATATTTGTCGCGGAGGGGCTTGAAAAACGGGCCTGGGTCAGGGACGAACATTAGGAACTGGACTTTCTTCGTAAAAAATCTAAAGGAGAGCACACAAATATTTGTCAATCCTTTGCACTTGGCCTACATAGGCTACATTAACAGGAATCAGGTCATAATAAAAATACATCAACAAAATTGATTGGCCTACTTTTAATAACAGAGACCCACATTGGCTTGATTCCTCAAAACAGCTATCATTAGCTTTAATATCTAAAGTAAATTCCAGGAGGCATGGTGTGTAATAAAACTTTATGAACCTAAAGCTTAAACCCAGTGCCCAGATGAGGTTTCAAAGAGCCTTTACATGTGAGCTTTTTTAGGGTTGAACCAGGAGACAAAGCTAAAATACATGTATATTATATCAGCAACATTTAAATGGAGGGAAGGCCATTTGGAGAGAAGCCAGAGTAGGGTAGATTTCAAAGTTATCCAACTTTAAAACTGTCTCGCTCAGTGACCTGCAGAGAGATCCTGCAGGTAGATAGGTAGTCCGACAGACAGCTAGGTAGACAGACAGACAGATAGCTAGGTAGACAGACAGGTAAGCCACCAAACCACTTTAGTCAGGCTACATTGAGCTATTGGATTATACAGGACTGCGAAAGCCACAGATGCCGGAAATATTTATTTTCTAGCAGCGCATTCTCGCGGGATCTTGGGGGGCGGCGGGATTTCCCCTTTTGCGGTTAGTCAGAAGCCGCGGGGGCTTCGGCACCCGACCACCCGACGCCACCGCTGGAAACTTCTGAACCACACTTCAAAGAAAGGTTTAGGCACCCTGCTGAGAGGAAATCCGCGAGAAGAGAAAGTAAACGGGCAACGTTTATTGGAACAGGCTGAGGTGGCATTGAGATATGAGTTTAACTTCAGCTGATTTCACCTTTGTGTTTGATCTATGTAATAATCTGCCATAATGATTTCATTTAATGTCTTACAGTTCTCCTATATATATATATATATATATATATATATATATATATATGTATATATTCATGTTATTAACAAAACCTTGTATACACTGTGCCTGTAGTAACATGGAGCTCTATACATGACATGCCCTACTTTGACCCATTTAAGCTACCACACACCAACCAAAGGGGTGAAGTCTTTTCAGCTGTGTCGCGGTAGGATGTGCGCCGATCAAACCGTCACCGTGCAGGAGTGTGTGGTAGACTAGAGACACAGTGTGCAGAGAGGGTCTGCATGGCAGGGAGCAGAACCTGGTCTGTGTGCGTGTGTGTGTGTGTGTGTGTGTGTGTGTGTGTGTGTGTGTGTGTGTGTGTGTGTGTGTGTGTGTGTGTGTGTGTGTGTGTGTGTGTGTGCGTGTGCCTGTGTGTCTATGTGTCTATACGTATGTCTGTGTGTCTAGCTGTCCATGGTCAGCGTGTCAGAACCCAGGTTGTCTATGTGTCTGTGTGTGTGGTCAGTGTGTCACTGGGTCTGTATGTCAGTGTGTCAGGTTGTCAATGTCTCACTGCTCTTATGGATCAGTGTGTCACTGTGTGTCTATTTGTCTGTGTGACTGTGTTTGCGTGGTCAATATGTCACTGTGACTGTGGTTGCAGTCGGCCCTGCTTGCTTGGAAGTCTTGATTAGCGTGAGAACTAAGTCATCAACCGGAAAAGAAAAAAAAGTGTTTTTCTTTACTTAACAAGGAGTCTGATAACTGACGCAACTCAATAATCAAATGATTAATCAAGAAGCGATGGCGATGGTTAAACCTTGTTGCTCTAAGCCGCTCCCATTCCCTGGTTCATTACGTGATCATCAAACTTTAAATGAAATGATCTTCACACATATTTATTTTGGTCTTTAGGCAGAAGAGCGCTCTTAAAGGTCCCATATTATACCACCAGGTGTGAATGTGATTGATGGTAGACTGATCTATCCAGCATAAATCTAGGTGGAGACGCCCACTTGTGATGTCACTAAGGCACAGGAAAAGGCATATTATATCAACAGCTTGAAATGGCTAATCACACTCATCTGGTGGGTAGAGTATGGGACCTTTAAGGAAGAAGCCAGAAGGACATCCTAAACACACGCGTGTGAAATCAAGCATCAGCGAATCACGATAAAGCATCGGCTAGAATCAGCTCTAACACCAGCGCAGTGAACACACGTTACGCTGACATGGTTGAGTACTCACGGCTTTGAGACGTAACAGAGGGCAATGACACAGAGGAGGGCGGGCACGGCGACACAGAGGACCAACCGGATCTCTCCGCCTACCGGCACAAGGACTGCACCACAACACAAACAGTTACCTACTTTGTTATGTGCAAACATCGCACCGACATGTTCCATATTCAGTGTTTCATGTGGCCCCCATACCTGCCACCCCTCAGTGACGTGTACTTGTACGTGAATATCGCGGAGTGTATATGGGTGTGTTTGGCACTGTTTGGTGGTTGGAGGCCAAAACATTAGTTAGAAGACAGCGATATCTTCTAGAGTTGTCCCGAATACCGATACCAGCATCATGAATGCCTCCGATACTGCCCTTAAATTCAGTTTTGAGAATCGGCGAGTTAGCAAGTCTCAACCCCGATCCCATACCATCACATGACTAGCTTATCTACTACGCATGCAAAGAACATCACAAAAACTTCGTAGTTATGCCACATAGTTCGTAGTTATGGAAAGTCGGAATGGGAAACGCGTCGTCTTCGACCGACGTGCGTTCGAGCTACTAAGTTGGAACATCGGGAACATCTAGTTCTTCAAAAATATTTGTTAGACAGTAAGTGAACCCACTATCCATCGCTCTCGCCGTAAGAGAACCCTTCAATTATAAGAAGTGCTACATATAGTTACAATGCTAGATGCTCTATCGGTATATGCTCGGTATCGGCTGATACACAAGTTCAGAAATCGGAATCGGTATCGGGTTGGAAAAAAACATCATCGGAACATCGGTACGGCTTTATCTTTGTGTATGTGCTTGCGTTCTGCACTGTTTACACAGCGGTACCTTCCGTGAGGTCCACTGCAGGGCTCCAGGCACTCCAGGGCCCTTTCAGGTAGGACTCAGGGCAGAGGCAGGCCTGGACGTCGGCCTGGGAGCGGAAGGAGGGGGGCAGGCTGGAGGCGTCCATCGCCAGGTACTGCTGGAGCAACTCGAAGCTGCGGACCTACGGGGAGACGGAGGAGAGACGAAGAAACAAACAGACAGACAAACAGACAGACAATCAGACAAACAGACAAACAGACAAACCAGCAGACAAACAGACAAACAGACAGACAAATAGACAGACAATCAGACAAACAGACACACAAACACACAAACCATCAGACAGACAAACAGACAAACCATCAGACAAACAGACAGACAAACACACAAACCATCAGACAAACACACAAACCATCAGACAAACACACAAATCATCAGACAAACAGACAGACAATCAGACAAACAGACAGACAAACACACAAACAGACAGACAATCAGACAAACAGACAAACCATCAGACAAACAGACAAACCATCAGACAAACAGACAGACAAACCATCGGACAAACAGACAGACAAACACACGAACCGAGACAGGAGCAAACGAACAACATCGACGTACAGAAACGAAGTAGGAGAAAAACGAAAGAAAGAAAGAAAGAAAGAAAGAAAGAAAGAAAGAAAGAAAGAAAGAAAGAAAGAAAGAAAGAAAGAAAGAAAGAAAGAAAGAAAGAAAGAAATGGATTCAAACAATATTCACACACTCATTTTGGAAGACAATTGGTTTCCAGAACAGCAGACAACGTGTGTGAGTGAGTGATGGGTGATTTGGTCAGTCCGTGCGTGCGTGTGTGAGCGCGTGTGTGTGTGTTTGTGTGTGTCTGTATGTATGTGTGTTGTTTTGTGTGTTGGTTAATGTGTGTGCTTGCGCGTGCGTGCTTGAGTGCGTGCGTACCTGGGTGGGGTCTCTGATCCGAACCCTGTAACTCAGACAGTGCTTGTAGCTGTCCACCTCCCAGGTGAGGTTCACTCTCCCCCCGTGGTGCGTCACACGCAGGTTCGACGGCGGCAGCGGCTTCACTGGGGACGCAAAGTGGAGACACTCAGCCCGCTGGCCAGTAGCGCGATCTTAATGGGAAAGTTAAGAGCCACTGGATCTTGACCCGCCCAAACCCAAAGGTTCTTGGTTTCGAGCCCCATTGACTCCATGCCTAACCTAAAGACATCCTTGGGCATAACGCCCCTACGTCAAGAAGTGCTAATTGGTAATTGGACTGCATTTATACAGCTCTTTTCCAACCAGTGGCCACACAAAGCACTTTATAATATTGCCCAACCAACATTCACCCGTTCATGGACACATTTACACACCGACGGCATTGTCAGCCACGCAAGGCGACAGCCAGCTCGTCTGGAGCAGTCAGGGTGAGGCGTCTCGCTCGGAGACACCTCGACACTCTAGCTAGGAGGAGCCGGGGATGGAACTAGCAACCTTCTGGTTACCAGCCAACCCGCTCTACCTCCTGAGCCACATGCCTCCCACGTGCTCAATCGTGACGTTCCTCAGAGTTCGATAAGGTTCACCGATGCTCACCTATGTCGCCCAGAAACCAGGAGTTCGATTCCACCACTCCAGGCGGGGGGAGCCCCAGTAGGTCGGTGGAAGGCCCCAGAGGGTCCTTTGTGGGCCCCAGTGGGTCGGTGGAGGGCCCCAGCGGGTAAATGACTCTCACAGTGCAATTTGTATCCGCGGAGACGATCTTGAAGAAGTCCTCAGGTTGCATCTTGCAGCTGGACTGAGGAGGCCGGAGCTCGCAGCTGCTGAGGATCGCTATTACTTCGCCGTCATACTCGCCACTACACACAAATACACATGCACACGCACACACACACACACGCATGCATTCACGCGCACACACAAACACACGCACACACGCAGGCACGCACACACATGTACACGCACACACACCCACACACACAACATCACCTTTATCGTCATCATCACGTGTGAGTTAGACGTGTCACTTTCATTATCATCATAATTTCACATGAACCGTCTCTCTGAAGGCCTCTCTGTGCCGGGGGGAAGATTTTACCCCAGGCGTTTTCACACCTTGGTTATTTTATCCGCCTCCTTTTCACAGATACATTCAGGTGTCCTGTGATGATCAACCTTTGCCCTTTCTTCAGAAAAAGAAAGAAACTTCCTGAGCAATTGTACGCGTTTCCTGTTAAACATTATCTTATTACGTCTGTGTATTTTCAATGTTCAATCTTCTCAAACAGTTCTTTGAGAAGAACTGTTTGGCAGTATCCCAGCTTCTTCTGGATTTCCCATAAACGATGGTGACAAAGTCCCGTGGAGAAGTGAGACGGGAGCTTCTGCTTTAAGGAGCTATTACTGAAACCTCTGGCTGCTTACATCACTCTATGACTGGGGCTGGCATAACCTCTCAGAGGCCGAACAAGAAGTGAACTCTCTAATCACCTGATGGCGCATCACACCACATCACATTTAGATGCATCATAGTCTGGTTCTATTTTTATACATTGTTTTTATTCAATATGTATTACTTAGTCATTCGCAATAATTCCACTGTCCAGAATGACCGTGTGTTTTTTATTGTGCACTTGAGGCGTAAAAAAAACCCCACTTGTACTTGGATTCTCTTTGACGGATCAATTAATAATCAAACACACCTGCCTGCGATTCCCAGGCACCAAATTTGGGTAACTAACTGAAGAGAATCTACCTTCTTCCGTCCCCCACTGATTGGCCGAACTCTACAGTTGACTTACCTGCAATTTGCTTCCAGCCCAATAGAACTCTGAGGCACGTTGGCGCATTGGCACTCCAGGTATCGCTCATAGTCGGTGGTGCAGGTGATGTTACAGAGACACGTGACTGAAACACCAAAAAAGGACATCTGTTGAACGCCCTTCATGTGCAGAATTCAAACCACAGGACACTGGTTGTGAGTTGACTGCTCAACCAAGACCGTGAGAAACGGGTGTTTCAGTGTTGTCGGTGTTGTCTAAGGCAAGCCAATTTGACTGATATCTGTAATTCAGTTCTGCCTATAGTCAAAGCTGAACTACAGATATCTCTATCTGTCATTTCGACTAGTCAAAATTACGTTAGAGATATCTTGAATGAGAATTCCAACTATTCAAAATGTAATTACGACTAGTCAGAATGACGTTGTTGATATCTACAATGTTAATTCCGGATAGTCAAACTTAGTTAATAAATGACAATTCGGCCTGCATAGTTGTCAGTGGAATAGGCATAGTTGCCTAGTCAAATCTAGCATATTGGATAGAGAATCCACAATCATGTGGACTTAAACCTCGTAAAGGGTATTGGTTTCTCATCCTTTTTTAGGATAGCGACACAAAATGAGTTGAATGATGAAAGTCCTACCGTCTCTGATGCAGAAACACAACAGATCCCAGAACAGAACCCAGTAGAGTAATTGGACTGCCATTCCAACAGTTAAGGCGACTTGTCATCCATACGTAAACAGCTGAAAATACAACAAAGGCTTTATACTTAAATATATGACAAAATATATTGAATTATATATATATATATATAGTGAGAGAGAATAATATTATACAATATATTTTTCTAATATTATTCTTGACAAAATATATTGTGTATACTATTCATTTTTATTATATATATATTATTCTCTCTCTCACTATATATATATATATATATATAGTGAACTCTCTAATCTACTATATATAGATATATATATATAGTGAGAGAGGGAATAATATTATGCATATATATATATATTATGTATATATATATATATATAGAGAGAGAGAGAGAGACATACAAATTGTAGGCCTCTTAAAAAAAGAACACACAGGCTTTCACTGTGGGAAAATCACTTGAAACAGTACGAAAAAGCACCGTACAATGTTATCTCAGATATCTCGTTATCATGTTGTCGTGCGGTGTGTCCGCGCATCGAACCCTTTACCTCCTGCAGCGATCAGAAGGATGTGGTGAGATGGAAGCGAGGCGCACAAAGTAACATCCTCTCTCTCTAAAGTCTCTCACATTATGCAACATCAGTACATCAGACACAAAGCAGGGAGTCAGACTGAAGTATAAAGGCATTTGTTTTATTCACTTCGGCAGACGATAGTTAAGCGTTCAAAACAAACAGTGGCAGATCGTAAGTCAGTAGACCTTACCTGAGGTCCTTCCGGCTTGGACGTACAAGAAACACTTGGCAAAACCTGCTCCGAGTCATCGCATCAGGGGGCCCCGATGTGCCGCAGGCCGCCCACAGTGCTACGAAACACCAACTCTCTTCTTCCTCTAGCCTCATGCACGCCGTGTGGAGCCAGGGGCTTATGAGAGGTGGTGGGCTATGGTTTGGTTCACACGTTCACACACACAGGCTAAGCTCCACCTCGTTTCACGTGGCGCCTGTCTATACAAATACAGGGTCCAAAAATATATGTAGTATCCCGTTTGATATTCTCTATACCGTTTACGTGCAAATGATTCCACTTTTGCAAACGTTTTTAATTTATGATTTGCCTCCACATCCAGTGTAGAAAACAGAATAGGCAAAGTCATATAGATAGGCATACATTAACTCAATGCTGCGGGATGATTGGGGGCCCATCACAAAAACATTTTAAATAAAAACGAAGCTAAAGATTACGAAGCTAAATATTGATATCTTGTCAGCGATTCCATTGCGGGGGCAGAAATTAGTCAACGTTTCTAAATAAACTTTTTTGCTGACTTCTACACAAAGCTTTACTGAAGCAGCATGACTCAGACACCCCTCGTCTCATCATCAGACATCAGGGTTGCTGGGATGCTGTCGGTGATCCATGCGCGTGAAGTGGTCCAGCTCCTCTCGCGTCGGACTCTCCGCGTCGCCCAGCGCCGGCCAGTCGTCGAAGCGGTCGTCGTTGTCGCCCCCTGCTGGCGGGCAGTGGGGCGGCAGGCCGCATGGTATTGCGGTCGCGGTGCCTTCTGGCTGCCGCTCTCCACATCTCCCTCTTTCTCCTCCGGGCTTCCTCCGACATCTCTGCCACCAGTACCCTCCTCTTCAGGTAGCTGGGGGTAATGTGAGTGACAGTGAGTAGGCCTACAGGTAGGCCTAAAGCTCGCCAGCTCTTAGCCTACATCAGAATCATGTTTTCAGGTGTAAGTGAACCCCCTGTTTCAGCTGCAGTTTTCAGCTTTACAATATGTAAAATAAAAAGATTGGATTAAAAGAGATTTAAAATAGATGTATTTTAGGCTGAGAGTTCAAAATTGAAACTGGAATTTTTTTCTTTTGTAAACTTTGTCAAAGCAAAGGAGTCCCAACAAAAAAAAAGGTGAACTGGTGACTGCAATTGTTCTTTAGTTCAGCTTAATCACTCACACTAGTACTGTAGTGTAGACAATTATAAGCGGTAGTTTTAACTAACTGAAACCAAACTCTGCGTCAGGAGTTGGGTCTTTCAGACCAATTCACTGAAACGAAACCTGGTGTCATGAGACTGTAGTTCTGTTTAGCGTTAACCTTTGGACGACAACCGAAGGTCTACCGTGCTGCGGTCTACATGAAGTGAAACTGAACTTGGTCTGGATAGCAACGTAGTTGATAACGAGAACATTAAAGTTAACGTTGTGCACACTATATGGTGATGATAGACTTTAAATGTAATGGTGAAACAACGCTTTTCTAACCAGTGTCCACTTAAATCGTGTTACAATATTACCTAATATTCGCCCATTCAGGGCACCGACAGCCAGCTCGTCGGGAGCAGTAAGGGTGTCTTGCTCGGGGACACCTCGACACTCAGCTAGGAGGAGCCGGGGATCGAACAAGCAACCTTCCGGTTACCAGCCGACCCGCTCTACCTCCCGAGCCATATGCCGCCGACGCGCACATTTCATTTAAAGATAGACTTGTTCCAGCGAGCGTTCCTCCCCCTGCAGCCCGGGGACCAGCGCTGACTTTGGTGTCGGTGACGGTGTTGTGTTGTTTACCGTATCCTCTCCTTCTCCCTGCAGGCCCGAAGGCCCTCGGGGGTGGAGCGACACCGCTGGCGGTACCGCTTGTTCCTCTGAGCGTCCGTCAGCCGTCCTGACACACACGAACACACACGGACACACACACACACACACACACACACACACACACACACACACACGAACGAACGCAGAAGCAGACACACACACAATTTTTATTCAGTATTTACATAGAGATTGCCTTCACAACGGAAGAACAAAGTTTGAAGGTAGGATGCTATGTGGTGGTAGGCCTACGGCTCTGGAGTAGGGCTGCTTGATTAAGGGACAAATCCTAATCGCGATTATTTTGGTCAATATTAAAATCACGATTATTCAAACGATTATTTTCGAGTTTGAAGACATGATGTATTTTTTCAGCCTGTTTCTTCCAAAAAAAAAAACACTTTGTAACTGAGAACGTTGAAATTTTCTAGAACTTACTACATACTTAATACACTAAATGGTCAAAAAGAAAATGTTCAAATCTAAAATAATGTACAGATACGTATCCAGCGTATCTGTTATAAGACATTTAATAATAATAATAAACTACAATCGTTTGACGCTAATAATCGAAATCGAGATCGAAATTCGATGAATCGCCCAGCCCTACTCTGGAGGTATAGGCCTATGCAGTGACAGCCTGACTAGGCCGGGCTCTGACGGAGGCTCCCTCACTGCTGTGGTCGGGG
This sequence comes from Gadus chalcogrammus, assembly GCF_026213295.1. Taxonomy (NCBI): domain Eukaryota; kingdom Metazoa; phylum Chordata; class Actinopteri; order Gadiformes; family Gadidae; genus Gadus; species Gadus chalcogrammus. The sequence continues at coordinate 2,418,644 of NC_079417.1, forward strand.
CTGTGGTCGGGGCAGTCCGGCTGCTGCCTGTCGTCCTGTTGGCCACTCCCACAGCTCTGCTCACACATCTCCAGCTTGATGAAGAACGCCTCGCAGCCCGACGGCTCCTCCTCCTCCTCGTCTTTGCCCCGCGCGCCGGGGGGGCGGGGCGAGTGGCGGCGCCCGGGGGAGAGGGGGGGGCAGGAGGAGGCGTCCCGGGGGACTCTGTGTCGGTGGTGCGGCGAGGGCTGGCCGGTGTGGTGGGGGTCGTCACCACTGGAGAGCGACGGAGGTCTCTCTGCTGAACCACCTGGAGGGGGGGGGGAGACACACACACACACACACACACACACACACACACACACACACACACACACACACACACACACACACCAAGTGTTGAAAATGCCAGCATGCATAACGAATATTTAACCACGATACAGACAGTTTCTGTTTTCAGGATGACAGGGCACTTTGTCTGGTTTCAGTTATACGTTTCTATTTTTAGATTAAATATACAGACAGTTTCTGTTCAATTTAGATGTGGTTTATATTTTTAGACAGACATAGTTGGCTGCCTAGATTGGACATACAGTTTCGGTTTGCGGGTGACGACCCAGTAGACTGTCTAGGAATGAAACGTCGCCCAGGCGAGGGGACTTGAACCCTTCCTTTGACTTACTAGGGAAATCCTTCTGCACGGTAAAGCCATTCGTCATCGCATCCTCTCCAGCAGGGACCTCATCATGTTCTTCATCACTGGGACCCTGCCCTTCAAGAGCCCGCCTTCGGTACCCATCCCTCTGTCCCCGCACGACCCTCAGTTCCAGCTCATTCTGTCTCAATTTGTACTCCAGCCGACTGATCTCCTTGTCCCTCTCCTCCACGACACTCTGGTACTTGACTATTTTATCGCTGTTGACGCGGTGGATGGCGTCCAGCAGGGCGCGTATCGCAGTGTTGACCGCCTCCTCTATGACGCGCCTCTCGTCCTGGGTGTACATCTGGACGCGTCTGGCGGAGGTCTCCATGAGGTGCGCTGGGAGCCGTCCGCAGCTGACCCGGCGAGAGGAAAACCCGAGGGAGAGCAATGTTTGGACGATGGATAGTTCGGGAATTTAAGGTTTTCCCAGAGCAAAACAAACGCTAGTTGGTGGGAATATCACATGAGATTGTTTGGGGTCTCCAGGTGCGTCTTCTTCTGCGCGTTTCCTGTTTCATTTTGGCCCCACAGCTCCGCCGTGTGGTGGTGATGTCTTAACACATGATTAAGCCAAAAAAAAAAAAAACTGTTTTATAGCGAAAGAAATCTATGGAAGCATATATGTAGCAAAATTAAAATGGCAATGCAGCTTGCAATTTGCAATTCAATAAGTCATTACATTATGCAATTGACAATTCATTAAGCAATTTTATAATGTAATCTGTAAATACGTTATTCAAAGTGTATTTTAATATGCAAAGTGACAATGCAATCCTCAATTAAATTTGCAAAAGTTATAACAATAAAAATAGAATAACATTTTGTCAAATTCTTTGAGTTCATTTATTCAAATTGAAAAGCTATAGCGTCCCCGTGATTGCAATCCACTTCGCCACGCTCCGTGTGTTAGGATATTCAAATGACATTTCCGCAAAGCGCTTTGCAAAAGATTTGGCAAAACGTTTTCCAAAACGTTTTCCAAAAAGTCAATATGCAAAGTGGCAAACGTATCAGCCAATCAGCGTCTGGGCGGGAACTACGTCACTTGCTCGTAATTTCCTTGTTCACGTTCGTATGTGTCTTGTATAGAGCTCGTAAGTCGCCATTGCTCATGAGACCTATGAGACCAAAAAAATGAATGGGAGTCAATGGAGAGAAAGTAATTATTTTCTGATCCCAGTCTTTATATGCCCCTGATTACACATATGCACTGTAAACCCGAATAAGTTACCAGAACTTAAAAAAATTGAGGCAATCGATTGCCTCAATTTTTTTAAGTTGATTAACTTAAAAGACAAAATTTTCCAGAACTTAAAAGGTTGGATGACTTGCCAATTGAACCTTTTGATAACGGTTGAATTAAAGTGCTCATTTAGCTAAACTCCAATATTTGCAGTTAATATGACTTACAATTTTCTGTTGAGGCAACTCAAATATTTGCAGTTAATACGACTTACAATTTTCTGTTGAGACAACTCCAATATTTGCAGTTAATATGACTTACACTTTTCTGTTGAGGCAACTCAAATATTTGCAGTTAATTTGACTTACAATTTTCTGTTGAGACAACTCCAATATTTGCAGTTAATATGACTTACAATTTTCTGTTGAGGCAACTCAAATATTTGCAGTTAATTTGACTTACAATTTTCTGTTGAGGCAACTCAAATATTTGCAGTTAATATGACTAAAAAGTTTCCAGTTTACAAACCACTATATTAAGTTCACAACACCATTTTATGTTAATAAAACTCTGTTTATTAGTGGTTCATGGATTTTAAGTACACATTAGTCACATATGTGTTTGTTTACTTAACAACATGCGACTCAAAACGTAAACCAAAAACCAAATGTGTTCCTGGTCAGTAAAGTCCATAGGAAATAGATATTTATCACACAACTAATCAGATAGTCAGGAAAAGAATCAGAGTTATGACCCACACCACACCTGGTGGCATGTCATGGGACATTTAAGAACATCTTCACTTAAAACTCTAAAATGCAAATGTATTAACTAGTATCAATGCAGTGGAATTTGGGTCATCTTGCGCAGCCCACAATGGTTAAGAAAAACATTAAAACATACAAAACTTTAGCCTTGAAACCCAGGTCAAAAGGCAAAAATTGAACCCAGGGTATTTTTTCGCAATGAAAACACATAAAATAAGCCCTCTTAAATAAGAGACTCAAAACGTAAACCAAAAACCAAATGTGTTCCTGGTCAGTTAAGTCCATAGGAAATAGATACGTATCACACAACTAATCAGATAGTCAGGAAAATAATCAGAGTTATGACCCACACCACACCTGGTGGCATGTCATGGGACATTTAAGAACATCTTCACTTAAAACTCTAAAATGCAAATGTATTAACTAGTATCAAATTCAGTGGAATTTGGGTAATCTTGCGCAGCCCACAATGGTTAAGAAAAACTGTAAAAAATACAAAACTTAGCCTTTAAACCCAGGTCAATGAAAACACATAAAATAAGCCCTCTTAAATAAGAGCAACGCTAACAGTCCAAATGGCTTCCATGAGGGGCAGAAATTAATCTGAAAGAACGCTGCAGGCTTACCAGGCATTATAAAAGGCTAGTTCAAAGTTTTCCTTTTGTCTAAATAATGTCTCAAAAAGTTACTGCACTATGCAGGTGTTCAGCCAATTTACCCAAACTACACAATATGCCTGTTTTCATTAAAGTGTAATTCCGGAGAAAATTGAACCCAGGGTCTGACATGAAAACACATAAAGACTAAGTATAGAGCTTGCCCGGAGCAACGCTTACAGCCCAAATGGCTTCTATGTTATGAGGGGCAGTGCGAACGCTTCCAAATCAGCATTTTCTAACCACTAATATTGCTCAAAATAGCACAGAACCTCTGCAGTAGCATGACTAAGGTCCCTACACGTAAAACGAAGCATCAACAACTTAGTTAGTGTACCGGGAGTTTATTAAAAAAATACTGTTTTACAAGTCTGTGCCTTACCGTTAGGTCCATGTTTACAAAACAAAATCAAGCCCCGCGCCGACGCCGGTTAGTTACACGAACGTTGCCAATACTCACTGCGCACTGCCACGTAAATGGCTACCGTAAATAATATAATAGCGGCGCCAACACTCGCTAGATTGTCACAAACCGCAAAGTATCAAGAGGGGCGCCTCTATTAAATTATTTACGGTAGTATTTTTTTAATAAATTCCCGGTACGCTAACTAAGTTGTTGATGCTTCGTTTTATGTGTAGGGACCTTAGTCATGCTACTGCAGAGGTTCTGTGCTATTTTGAGCAATATTAGTGGTTGGAAAATGCTGATTTGGAAGCGTTCGCACTGCCCCTCATAACATAGAAGCCATTTGGGCTGTAAGCGTTGCTCCGGGCAAGCTCTATACTTAGTCTTATTTTATGTGTTTTCATGTCGGAGAAGACCCTGGGTTCAATTTTCTCCGGAATTACACTTTAATGAAAACAGGCATATTGTGTAGTTTGGGTAAATTGGCTGAACACCTGCATAGTGCAGTAACTTTTTGAGACATTATTTAGACAAAAGGAAAACTTTGAACTAGCCTTTTATAATGCCTGGTAAGCCTGCAGCGTTCTTTCAGATACATTTCTACATCAAGTCATTCTTGAGGGTCTGCAACCTGGGTGACAGTTTACCACCATCTAGACCAAGTAAAATCTTTTGAATGAATTCAAAAGTGTTGGTCAGTGCTTTTGGATAGCTGAGATGTAGTGCATATATCATTCCAAACATTACCAGGAAGGCGTCGCCTAGTCTTGGGAGGCCGACCATGGCAGCACTTTCAAGGATGACAGTGATTCTCACAGGGTCGTAGTGAACCGGACTTTCAAATGTGGCATGGTCACTGATGACGGTAAGGAGGCCCACTGCAACACTTTGAAGCTCTGGCTCAGACTCGTCCTGAATGAATGAAAAAGAGATACTAATCACAAACTAACACATGGAACAGAACAGATTACATAATTTCTTTCTTTAACCAAGTCCCAATGAAATCCAATAAGGGAGATCTAGGTCTCATTGTAAGAGGTGAAAAGCAATAGATCCATGTTCTGCACACATAAATCTAAGCGGTGTGAGAGACTGAAACCAAGCTCAATGACATTTACAGGAAATTATTTTACATCTTATTACTTTGAATGAAATACAGTTCCTTTATAGTGAGGAGAAAGAAAACCATACACTAAAACTGTATTGGTAGACTATATAAAGGTAAGTCCAAAATCATGCTAGTATTTTGATTAGCTGTTTGTATAATACACAGTAGAATCTGTTAGTGACTTAAGGAGACTTACTGTGCAGGTTCTGAAAAATCCGGAAACGTCCTCGCGCAGATATACAGGAAGGCAGTGGAGGACCGTAGTGCGCTTGGTGTGGATGTCATGGATTTCCTATTCAGATAAAAACAGAATTGTATATACAGAAGAGTTCACTGAACAAAGCTGATTTTAAACAGTCCAATCAGAACATATGTCCACAAATAACCTGTTCACATCTTTAATGCAATCAGACAAATGGCAAACACAAAGTGGACTAATAATTGCAAAATTCACAAAGCTCATTTAAATCATTGAATCTGTTCAATGTTCCACTGGTTCAACCTAGGAAATGTGTAATAATCTATTTACCTGTTCATCGTGGATTTTTAAAATTTCAGCCAGAGCATCTGCTGTCTTCCCAGTTTTTGATGCCTTCTGTCTGAATAAGGTCATCAGTCGAGGAAGATGACGATCGAGCTCAGCATAGAAAGTGTTGGGCAGGTTCTGATTCGTAATCCGCTGGAACTCTGCATACAACTACATTGAAAAAACAGCAGGAGAATACAGCAACACGACTTAAAAATTGGAAGAATTGCAAAATGAGTAAGAATCACAATTTTCACTTTAAAAGAGCTGATCCATATTACCTCAGACTCTATTTTGAGAGCAGGCCAGAGGTCCATAAGCTCGTTGACTGGTGGGGAGGACATCACTATGGTCTGTCGGCGTAGGGGAAATGTGGTCTCCATCATTTTTCTAATGAGGGGCAGGTTCTTCTCCGTCTTCTTGACCTCTTCAACAATTGTCTGCCTCAACTGCTCAAGGCTTGAAGGATCCTTTCCTTGGGCAAAGTTAGGTAGGAAGTTGACTTCTGCTCGCTTGGGTCTTTTAATGTTGGAATGTGAAGGTTCATTTTCAGGATTAGTGCTACTTCTTTTTCCAGAATTTACAGTGACCTCTTGACATCCAGCCCGCCTCATCTTGGTCCTATAATTGCCCATCTTAAACTTTATGCTGTATTTCCATCCAGTCCAGCCAGTCTCAGATCCCGCTTCCTTCAAGCAGGGATGTTTGGCTACAAGAGCCTCAGCAACCATTGCGATCTCTTTATCGCCTGGGTAAGCCTTAAAACCATACAGAATAGATGCAAGCTTGTCTAAAATGTCGTGCTTTAGGTCTCTTGTCAGCTTAAGGTGTGTGTTGTTCTTCTCATATTCCGCATTTCCATCTCTAAGTTTCAGTTCTACATCAAATGCAAATGTTGGAACTGGAAAAGGACCTGGAGGCCACCTGCTGAGACGCTCTGGAGATGACACATCTGAAAGTTGAACAGTAGATGCAATAGAGCTGGAGTCTTGTGAAAGTGAGATGTGCACAACAGCTTTTTGTGGCAATTCCTCAATGTCTGCAAGGGAAGTAAGTTTCCCGTCGAAATCTGGATCTTCATAAAGCAAATCAAAGTCAAGGTCGATGTCCAGCTGTTCTTTTATAATGTTGATCAGTGCATCAACACTGGCTGGTCGTGAGCTGAGTTTCAATTTTCTAGCCTGGTCTTGCTCAACAACACGAAGAATCATTTGTGGGGATGCAGCTGCCATTGTGCTAATGAAAAGACAAAATCAGGTTGTTAAAGAGTACCATACAATTGGATAATTCCACAGAGTGAATAAAGACCAATAACTGATAAATAAAATAACCATTATTACCTGAACTCAGTTCTGTCTCACTTCAATGAAGCGCTTGAGGGTCAGCAGCAGCGAGCCGTCTACTTTGTATGCTGCGAGAGGGACTGTATCATTCAGACAAGAATGCAGGTAGATCGACAGGCTTGTATTTGCAGTTGACAGCTCATAGGACAGTAGATGTTCTACATACCAGGAGTCATACTCAAGACACAGAAAAGATACATTAGGATTTACAAGGAGGATCTGTTCTATTTTGCAAAATTTTGACAGTCCACCGCTGTCTCCTACAGACAGAAACATTCCACAGACATAGTCTGTTCCATCAATGGTCACATTTGATGTCTTGTAGATAGTGTCACTAGTCGTTTGTTCTCTAATGTGTACTTGAGCAACCTCTGGTAGAGTTGAAACCAGAACAGACTCAATCCTGGATGCCTGAGTTTTTGGCTTGAAAAATGATGGTGCAGCAAGATGATATGCCATCATGTGTTGGTGTCTGATTGCCATTGTCTTCAAAATATTTTTAAAATTTTGAGCGTCATGCACCACTCTTTTGAAAAAGCGGTGCTTGGCCTCAAACCGCATGGTCCAAACGTGCAGCAGGGGCCCAAAGCACTTGACAAGAGCAGGATAGTGCTCCACATAATGATGTTTAGGACGGAGCCTAACCTCAGGGAAAACCTCTAGCAGTGCCTGTCTATGATCACTGATTTTGCACTCAAAATAGTCCAAGGTTTCATCTGTAAATGATGGGCACAATGCTAACTGTACCACCTCTTTCAGCTCCATCAAAACTGCCCATGCCTTATCACCTTCTGGTACTACACTGCCAACAAGCAATGGAAGAAGTCGGAGGAGAGTGGCATTTTCATGTGCATTGCCTCCAATTGTTCCTCGAGAAAGAAACGTTTTGGGAGGTGGCTGAGGTCTATCCACTTTATCAGCATGCTGATATGGGAATGATTTAATCTTGTTGTTCAAATATTCCAAAGTGAAGTACTTCCGCCGGATCATCTCTTTAATACAAAGAGAAAGCTCCATGGGAACGATACCTTCCAGAAGATCGTGGAGTATATCAGGAGGAAACCCTGTGATTGTATGGAAGTAATTCAGGGATTCTCGCAAGGCACAGCCACCTTTAACACCAAAGTGGCTGCTTAAAGTGTCACTTTCTTGCACAGTTTGCACATGTAGGTCATGGCTAGCTTTGGTTCGCTGAGGAAACTTTCTCTCTCTGACTTCAGTTACTTGAAACTGTTCAACTGAGCCCATACAGAATCTGCAAACATGGCCTGTTCTAAATGACTCTACAAAGCCACCTAATCCATGAGCAGCCAAATTGTCAGCAGAAACACAAAAGACAGTGCCTTTGACATTCTGACCAATGCTTTCGATGAAGACACCGTCATTTTCCAGGGTATGAACATCACGCAGCAATGGAGCAAGTACAGCTGCATATCCATACTTGCGGACGTCTGTCACTTTTACCAGTATTGCTAGCTGTATAGCATGTAATGCTGACCTGTGTTTTGGTGGCACATTAGCGAGGACCCAATATACAGCGCAAAATTTGTGAATTTTGCGCGATGTGCCAAGCGGATTGCAAATTTCAAGATCATCAATATATAGCTGGAGTGGTAGGGTGAGATCCCCTGTTGACAGCAACTCATTTTCAAGGAAATGAGAGCCATTGGAGCATGATACATATTGACCAGATGCAGTATTTTTTTCAGTAATCTTGTTAAGAATGTCTGTGTTTTTAAAAAGCTCTTGAATCATTGAAAGGATAGGAACATACATGCTGGTATGTCCAGGTTCCTCCAACTGATACTCCACTGGCATAACACAAGGATAGTTGCGCTCAATAAAGGTTTTTCTACGCTTGTGTGAACTCAACTCGGCACCTTTAGAGGTTGATGTAGACAGAACATTGCAGTCCATGACAGCCGCAACAACTTCACTAAGTGTAGGTTCTGTAATAATGTGACCATTTCTTTGCAGTATGTCACTAACTGCCTCTTTGATCAACGGCTCAGATAAGGAGAAGATGTCATTCAAGTGGTCTACTATTTCCTGAGTAGCTGTGTTTGAGACATGGAGGATAGCCTGCATCTTTAGGAATAAGGAAGATACATTTTTTTTAAGTTGATTTCTTAGACTGCCAGTGTCACACTGATCATCATTCCCCACTTCTCTGCTCGGGCCTGGGCATTCTTCATGGAAATCATTATTTCCCTCAGAAATACTGGCTTGAAGATTATGGGGATCCTCACTGACAATATCAGTTTGAAAGTCTGATGCAAGACCTTCTTGGTGTGCTCTACTTTTATGGGAATTAAATGAGGAGTACACATTTGTGCGATAGCTACAATCCTTATATGGGCACGTCACTGTTTCATGATTTTTCAAATGCTTTCTGAGATGACTGAAAACGTCTGATTTAGAAAAGGGTTGCTGATATGTGCATAAAGAGCATTTAAATAACACAGTCCCCTGACTCTGCTCTGCACAACTGCTAGATTGTGCTGTATGATATCTTGACAGATGAGTACTGAGTGCATTAAGTGTCTGAAATGTACAAATGCAATCAGTGTAGAGGCATGGAAGAGGGCTGATTCTGGAATAGTGGCTGTGCTGCAGCCTGTAGTGTCTAAATAACTGTATTCTGGAGGTGAAAGAAGCTGCGCACAACTTACAGCTCCAGATCATTCTTGAACCAGCAACCTAAAAGGCAAAGAAAAAAAGTTTAGACCACGATCTAAAACTTTAAAAAAAGAATGGCTTTTACTACCCAATATAACCACAAGTTAATTACCGTTAGCTTACCAAAACATGATCATGGTACAGCCTACACTGCTTTAAAATTACAACATGTTTTCCTCAAAACAATGCGTTTCATATAACGTCTATAGATGGAAAATAGCAGTAAATGTATTCGTTTTTAATACGCATCTTTGGACTCATTTTATAGACCATTTCTTTTAGATCATACGTTTTGCAAGCAAATACGAAGTTAAGCAAAAATATGATCCGTGCAGTGCCAAAGGTTAAATATAAATTAGGAAAATAGCATTCATGAACAGAACACATTCATGAATTGTTGACTTGAATACAGCAAAAAGCTTTATTTTGGCCAAACAGGTAAGTAGAATAAACGATGATATGTATATGTGGGAGTGCAATTTAAGTTATTTGTATTAAGAGTGAAAGGGGTGGGGGGAATAGAAGAATTCACATTCATTGGATTACCTGGTATTGTCAAGCTCCGATAAGGAGAAAGACAGGAAGTGAACCCAGAACCACGACTCAAGGGGGTAACATTACTGTAAAGAAAAGCAGCAGATCGTGAACTTTACTGCATGGTTAATCAACAATAAAGCCGTTTCTTTAGAAAATAAAGATGCTCACATTAAATACAAGAATCACTGAAATCCAATACAAGAAGGCATGTCCTATATATCTAGTCCAAAGACAATGTATGGTCTTCATTTTGAGTCGCTAGCCGCGTTTACAGGGACACTTCTGATCAGATTATCGGAATATATATATTCCTATCATGCGATTCCCTTGTGTACATATTAAACTGTTTAATGCTATTACATAATGCAAACAACGCATGGATTTCAGTATTAAAGCTCCCGACTTGCCTTGTTAGCAAGCTAACCATGCGGTGTCAAGAGTCGGATTATGGATACGGAGTAGTATAATATGATTTGTGTTGTACGTGTATGAAAAACACGTTGAAGTTCCATCTTTTAATTAATCTTCATTTTATGTTGAATTCGTACAATCAATCAAATGGCACGGATGGTTGGAAAATTAAGAAGTATGGAAAAACGTCAGCATTATCTAAGCCCCAGACTAGCTGAGGGTCATCCCCATGTTCCCCGGGTCCTATGTTCCCCGGGTTCTATGTGACCGGGGAACATAGGACCCTTTTTCGGAAAAGCGGGGAACATAGGACCCTTTTTTTAAAAAAGGGTCCTATGTTCCCCTGTCTCATACAAAGCGGGGAACATAGAACCCGGGGAACATAGAACCCGGGGAACATAGGACCCGGGGAACATAGACACGCTCCCACTAGCTGTTAGTAAGCTAACCATGCGGTATCAAGTTCCATGGCTAATATGAATAGCGTTGTACGTGTATGAAAAACACGTTGAAATTCCATATTTTAATTAATCTTAATTTTATGTTGAATTCGTACAATCAAATGGCACTGATAGTTGGGGAAAATTAATAAGTATGGAAAAACGTCAGCATTATCTAAGCACCCGACTTGCTCTGTCAGCAAGCTAACCATGCGGTGTCAAGTTACATGGCTAATATGGATTGCGTTGTACGTGCATGAAAAAGCGTTGAAATTCCATACAAAAAATTGAATACGTCTTCATTTTATGTTGCATACTTACAATTCATGAAATGGCGCTGATAGTTGGCGAAATAAGTAGTAGACTGGTGTAGATGAGTATAGATTGGACTGACGTTCAAGTTCGAAGCTCCTTTTCCTCTTTATCGCTCCAACCGAAACCCACGTAGCGCCTAACGTTGTGCCTGACGTTGCGGGTGACGTCAGACAAATTGACGTTGAAACTGTAGAGTTGTAAATACCCTTACATTAATAAACTGCGGTTACATAATCCGGAAAAAAGTTAATGTTGATTAAAAAATGATCATCTTAATAATAAATAAATAAATAAATCTTCCCATGGGCCGTCGGAACTCACGGAACGGCATTTTTTTTCACCAATACCGACTCACAGGGCATTCATTGCTAGTATAGTGACCGCCGCAAAATTAATGAAAATGTAATGAATTCAATTTAATCAAAAAATATTAGTAACTATTACTCAAAAAGGAAGAACATGTCACACCAACTTGACATAATTAAGTTAGGATAACTTTTTATTATACTTTGAGTATGCACTACTTAATCTATCTAATTACTTTGAATGTTCGGGTTTACAGTGTGTTGTTTGTGGATTTAAATGATAATTTTTCTTACAAAGAAAACTATAATTTAGCGGGTAGGAGTTTGATACGGTTAGTTTTTGTGTAATTACTTTCTCTCCATTGACTCCCATTCATTTTTTTCGGTCTCATAGGTCCCATGTGCAATGGCGACTTACGAGCTCAATTGAGCATGTATTGTTTTTGTATTGAACATGAATGGTTTGTTGTATTGAACATGTATTGTTTGTTGTATTGAACATGTATTGTTTGGTTTCTTCAATTACACCTCTAGTCAAGCAAACCAATATTTTATTATAAACCTTATTATTTTACTAGCTAAATTGCATATTCATAAATGTAAATACTCGAATCAGAAACCTCTTTTTGTTGTGTTTGAGAATGAATCCAGGCAATAGGAATGGGAAAGCTATTAAAACACTTAGTGTGTGTGCTCTTTATAATATCTTTATTTAATTTAATGCTGCATTTTGTATTTTCTGTGTCTGTATTTTGTATGTCTGCCATTTCTGTACCCCCTGGCTGTTGTTGTATTGCTAATTGTCAATAAAATGTATTAAAAAAACAACAACATTCGTATGCGTCAGGTCAATGGTCACCAATGGAGGTGATTATTGATACGCTCCGAAGTTTGGCCGATGATGTGGAGAACAGTGTTGAAGACACAGATGCAGATGATAGAGGGCGTGTTCTGGGAGATAGGATAGACGACCTATCCTCACTGGTACGTTTTGACGCCAGTGTGGTAAACAGAGACCCACCGTGGAGATACCCTTGGAGGCAATAGGAAGTGACGTAATTCCCGCCCATACGCTGATGGTTGATACGTTTGCAACTTTGCATATTGACTTTTTGGAAAACGTTTTGGAAAACGTTATGAATATCGCAACACACGGAGCGTGGCGAAGTGGATTGCAATCACGGGGACGCTATAGCTTTTCAATTTGAATGAAGGAACTCAAAGAATTTGACAAAATGTTATTAGGGGTCCAAGCCAACAGGTTGGATCCCTATTGTTTTTGTAAGGATTTTTCTTTTTATTATTATTATTATACTTCCCGCCTTGAAAGTGGGTCCACAGCCCAAACCGTAAATGGTGCACACGCGCCAATTACATGACTAGAACCAGGTCCGGCACCGCTACTCAGATAACCAAATCCAGACATGCCGGCCACTAGGTGGCGCTATACCAAGGACAGACGCGTTTGGGGCTATAGCTCCCACACCGAACCTCCCACAGTCAAAAACTTGGACCCACATATTCACTGGAGTCTGCTGCATCTTTTGGCATAGGCCACGCCCATTTGCGTCTTAGAAAACTGCAGATTTTGAAAAGCAATTCTAAGTAAGAAGGCTTTTAAATACTGGAAATTCGTAGGACTTCATTTATATACGTTTTGTCCCCTAGAGGCCGCCTGAAACCACGTTTTAAATCACACACACACACACACACACACACACACACACACACACACACACACACACACACACACACACACACACACACACACACACACACACACACACACACACACACACACACACACACACACACACACACACACACACACACACACACACACACACGCAAACACACACACACACACACACACACGCGCAAACAAGCAGCCACAACCAGGAAACCACCTGCTTGTGCAGCACATAACTTTCGGCGTGTGTCCAGTCCCCGTTAGGCCGTGCTCTAATGCCAGCTACAGCATCCTGATTCAGTAGATTCATTCATTGTAATTTAGTTAATCTGTGAAACCTTCCCTGGGATCTCTTATTACACGGGACAAAGCAACCTTTACTCTCACATATTACTGCTATTATATTAACTTTCCGTTCCGCACGCTCAACCTCTAGTTGTAATTAAACCCATAGTTATAATGTGGAAACCCCAGGCGATAATGTAAGACATTTCTGAGCGCATAATATCATAACATTTTGCATATAATGTTATAACTAGAGCTGTCAAGCGATTAAAATATTTAATCGTGATTAATCGCATTAATGTCATAGTTAACTCACGATTAATCGCAAATTATTTTTCTATGCTAAATATCCCTTGATTTTTTTGTCCCATAATTCTTCTCATTTTAATTCTCTTATCAACATGGTGAAGTGCATCGGCTTGCCTTGTGCAAATGACTTTTTATTGATAACAACATTGGCATATACTGATCAAAACAGGACGATACAAAAAAAGAGCCTATAGTGCAATTAAACGACTGCTTTGAACAAATGTCATTTGAACATAGCAGTCAGGCTACTGCTTCTTTGTTTTGAGCCAAATATATTTTTTTTTCATAAAATAATTGCGTTAATCAGGCGATACATTTTTTAACGCCGTTAAATTTGGTTTGCGTTAACGCCGTTAATAACGCGTTTAACTGACAGCTCTAGTTATAACCGACAACATTTTGGTTCGCCTATTACGTAAAGAAGCAAACTAATAATTACACGTGTGTCTGAAAGCAGCTAGTGTGTGAGCATTTGATTACATTATAAAATAAGTCAATTTATGGGTGAGAGGGGTACAATTGTTCAATGGAGAGTGTAGTATACCATGCATGCAGATCAATTAGCTTTTTACTGTTATTCAGGGCTCAAAGTGCATTGACATTTAAAAAAGCAATGGCAACTACTATTGGTTAGTTGAAAATAATAATAACAAACAGCTGAAAATTGTGTTCATTTACAGAAGCACCTTAGTGAAATAAACTAAGTTTAACAACAGCTAAGGCAGCAACCTACCTAACTATAGTGAAATAAAGCACAGGCTTATGTGGGGGAGGGAGAGAGGGTGAAGGGGCTGTGTGAGGGCAAGATTGCAGATTGTACATTGGCTACCTGACGTGAGAGTGAAAGAGTGTGTCTGTTATTAAGTAAGTAAATAAGTAAGTAAGTAAGTATTTTACTCAGGGACGTGCACAGGAATTTTGAGAGGCAGTTGCTCTGACCTGAAAAAAGGGCACCCCCCCCCCCCCCAAAAAAAAACTTGCAGGCTATATGAAGGACTGAGAATAACAGGGTCTTTATTAATATATAATTACAAATAAGTAAAACACTGAAATAACTACTACTAACGATAATGCAGAAAAACATGACTTGAAGAAGAAGAACATAACATGAACACAAACATAATTAAACAACATCCTATCAAGTCACTGATAAGTTTCTCCAAATTGACATTTTAAAAATGCAAAGCTTCAAAAGAGAAGCCTTCAGAACCTCTTCTTTGTCGATTGGTATGTCCTTCTCTATGGACAGCAGGAGGAGGTCAGACAGCCGCTCTTGACCACACTGATTTCGGATTTTTTTCGGAGCACATCACTACCCTGTAGTAATGTGCTCCTCTTAGCTGCCTCCTTTAGTTGTCTCTCTCTCTCCTGAATCCTCCTCTTTTCACTGGGCATTTCGGCTTCACTTAACAATAACAAACAATAGGCTACCCAAAATAGATTTAGGCATGAACCATTTTGAATGAAATAATTCATGTGATGTATTACTTCCATCATTTATTCTTCTTGTTAAAAGGAAATGTTAGAAACTAACTATCAGCAGACATGTAGTTTAGTTTGCCTAAGAATGTGTAGACTATGTGATAACGGGCTGCTTGTCTGCAAGCTAGCTAGCTGTCTGATTATTTAGGCTAAACGTTACGTGGCAAACTGAGCCTGGATTTATGAAGATTGTAATTCATTTCATAAAACGTGATGATGATTGTTTGTTTGTTATACATCTCAAATTCACCTTTTCCGAGAACATCAAGGCAGTCGTCTCACAGGTGCCGGTGTTCCGGTCGCGTGCAGCGCTGCTCACACGCCGCGCCCGCGCGGCAACTCGCCGCCTCCATTAATTTCAATGGGGGAAGGGCGGCAGAGGGGCGGCGGCAAAAGCGGCTGTTGCCGCGCGGCAGAGTTTGCCCTCCCCCTACTGACTTTCACTCTCAGTGCCCGAACGGAATTGAATGAGGCAACGGATACTTTATGAAATGTTTCGAGTGGCGATTTTTATAGGCCTACATGAAATTCTGCATCCATTAAATGATTAAAAAAAAAAAAACTTTTTTTTTTTTTTCCTCGGAAGGGCAACCAGAGTCGAGGAGGGCATATGGGCAGTTGCCCAAGCAACCTGAGCAACCCCCCTGTGCACGTCCCTGATTTTACTGTCTCTCTCACTAGAGAAATTTGCTTTGGGCAAACAGAGAGCATCGGCGACACACACATTAAGATAGCCTGTGTGTGTGTATTTGCGTGGATGTCAACCCAGCTAAGAATAACTTGTTCAGCATTATAGATAATGATAACAAACAGGCCGATCCCTTTTACTCTAGACCATGGGTCAGCAACCTTTTCAACATGCAGTGCCAGTTTGACATTTTCTCGTTAATGAGTGTGCCTTAAGCAACAATATATAAAAAATTAAGCAGAATTATGACACAGCGACCAAAAACATTTCCAGAAGACCTGGAATTGTATTATTTCCATATAGTCCACAATCATGCATCAACATTTTAAATGTTTTTTTGGTTGTTATATTTGCAACATGGGCTTACAAATTATAATTACAATTGTCCCATCTTAAAACACCATTTTCAGAAGCTCATTCAAAAACATATTTGCACTGTGAGAAATGTAAAAAACGAGAATATATGAGAATGTTGGAAACATCCACATCAATATCTTTAAGACATGTACAGCTTTGCAAAACCATGTGAAGGTGATGCATACAGGCCACTTGCAACAATATTTTAAATATTTTCTTCTCTAATACTCAACATAGGTTTAAAAACTATAAATTGATCCCATTTCAGAACATTGCTTTCTGTAACTAATTTAAACATATTTTCACTGGGAGGACATGTCCAAAACAGAATAAAGTGCAAAAATAAATTGGTAGCAATGATTTAAGTGTGCCAATGATTATGCTACCCGTGCCTAGGGTTGCCGACCCCTGCTCTAGGCTTATCTCTGTTGTCTCCCTCATAAGTGCGTGTGCTTGTATTTGTTTCCATAACAGGTATGGCTGCCTGAATTCAGTGACCATATCTGTTACCAGGAGAACAGAAGATAGAAAGCCCTCTAACAGAGTGCACACTTTAGCGCACATTTTTTTCCTATCAAAAAGGACAACATTTCCGCTAACCGTAACAGAATAATCGGGCCAACATGGACCCCGCGGAGTCAGAGTAGGTTCGGCACGGGCTCGCCTCGCAGGGCACGAGGATCGGTCAACACGACGCCGCGTTACAGGCGTTTTCCGAGGTTCTTCAAGGTTTCTCCGCCGGCATGTCAGAGCTGGGAGCCCGTGTGGAGCAGATTGGTTCCCAGGTCTCCTCCCTGGCCGCTCCCGTTTCGCTCCATGGACCGGCAGTCTCCTCCGCGTCGGACTTCCCTGCTGCGGCGCCCGTTTCGTCTCCCAGTCAGCCCCGCAAACTGTTTATTCCTACTCCGGTCAGGTATGCGGGGGAGTTAGGCCGTTGTAGGCAATTTTCACATCAGTGCACCCTAGTTTTTGAACAGCAGCTGTTGTCTTACGCCAGTGACAGGACGTAGACTGCTTTTATGATGAGTCTGTTGTCAGACCAGGCCGCCGACTGGGCGGCAGCGGTAGCTCTATTAATAGACCCTCTCTCGCGCTTTCCTATGCCGATTTTGTTTACGGAATGCGGAGGGTATTTCACCCGGTTCGGGGAAAGGAAACCAGCAGCCGACTTCTCTCCCTGCGCCAGGGCTCGGACTCCGTCGCTCAGTTCGCATTAACTTTCCGTATTCCGGCGGCGGAGAGTGGGTGGTGGGACGAGACAGCTTCACAGAGCGTTTTTTTTGAGGGGACTAACCGACCGTTTTAGGGACGAGACCAGCTCGTTAGATGAACTCATTGCCTTAGCCTCCCGCTTGGACAATCAGTTAAGAGAGAGACTGAGGGAGAGACGCAATCATCCCGACACTCCGCCCGCCGCTGTTCGTTCTGGATCTACCGGTTGGCCGGTCGCCCGGTTAAACCCCATGTCTCGTTCTGCTCCCACCGCTTCCTCCACCGATGTAGGATTCGGGCCCGAGCAAATGCAGGTGGGGAGAATGCGGTTGCCCTCTGCAGAACGTCGCCGTCGTACTGGGAACAATCTCTGTCTTTACTGTGGGGAGGGGGGTCAATCTCTTGCGCATGCCCAGAGACAAGCTCACCAGCTTCCAGGGGGCCGCTGGTGAGCCGAGTAGCCGGTCCTCCGGGATCCCCCAGGCGGATCCTAGTTCCGGGTCAGCTACCTGGTCTTCAGCATTTCTAGTCTTTTTTTTGTTTTTATTGACTCGGGTTCTGATGAAAACTTTATTGACTATGACTTTTGTTTTTAAAGCCCAGCTGAGACTGGACTTACTCAAAAGAGGTCTTTGCCTTGGATGGCCGCCTCTTGGCCCGGGTTACTCACCGGACCATTCCTGTTTCGCTCCTGCTCTTCAGGAATTAATTAGTTTTTTTGTTATTCCCTCCCCCACGCCCCCCGTTGTGCTCAGACTTCCCTGGGTGCGTTTGCATAACCCCCCCACATCGACCGGTCCACCTCATCCTTAGTCAGCTGGAGCACTTTTTTGCCACTCTCACTGCCTTCGGTCGGCCACGCCCCCTAGTAAGGGTGCCGTTCCTCCTCACTCACCTGACCCCATAGACCTCTCTGGAGTTCCCTCCATTTACCATGACCTCAAGGAGGTATTTAGTAAGGATAGGGCCCTGTCCCTGCCCCCTCACCGTCCCTATGACTGCTCTATTGACTTGTTGCCCGGTGCCCCCCTGCCTTCCAGCAAACTGTTCAACTTGTCTAAGCCGGAGAGAGAGTCCATGGAGAACTATATTTCCGAGTCACTGGCGAATGGCCTCATCGTCCTTCTTCCTCTCCCGTGGGAGCAGGGTTCTTCTTTGTGGAGAAGAAGGACAAATCCCTGCGCCCCTGTGTGGCCTACAGGGGAATAAACTACATCACGGTCAAGAACAAGTACCCCCCCTCCGCTTCTCGACTCTGCCTTCGCTCTTCTTCACAAAGGCCACCGTCTTCACTAAGCTGGATCTCCGGAACGCCTACCATCTGGTTCGCGTCCGGGAGGGGGACGAATGGAAGACAGCGTTCGACACTCCACTGGGTCACTTCGAATACCTCGTTATGCCTTTCGGGCTCACTAATGCACCAGCCGTTTTTCAGGCTCTAATCAATGACGTTCTCCGGGATATGTTACACCGATTTGTAGGAGTCTATCTCGATGAAATTTTGATTTTTTTCTAGGTACCTCGCTGAACACAAGCAGCAGGTTCGGTTGGTGTTACGGCGGTTATGGGAGAACAAGCTGTTCGTCAAGGCTGAGAAATGTTCCTTCCACACCGACTCGGACAGTTTCCTGGGCTTCGTGGTGCAGAGGGGTCAACTGCAGACGGATCCTGAGAAGCTGGGGGCTGGGAAGCTCTCTCGCCAGTATGACTCCCCTGTGTTGCAGTCGGTGGAGGAAAGGATTCTCTCTCCCGCCTGTGTCATCGGGGCAGCCCGATGGGAGATTGAGCGGGTGGTGCTGTACGCCCAGCAAGGACTACCTACCCCCGAGGGTTGCCCTCCGGGTCGGATGTTTGCTCCCCCGGCGGCCCGCACGGCCGTTCTCCAGTGGGGGCACGAGTCCAGAGTTGCCTGCCATCCAGGGTTTCTCCGCTCTCTCTCTCTCCGCCGACAGCGGTTTTGGTGGTCCTCCATGACTGCCGACACCAAGGGCTTCGTGGCTGCCTGTTCCATCTGTGCCCGCGGCAAATCGTCACACTGTGCTCACATAGCAGTGGACTTCGTGACTGGTCTCCCGCCGGTAACACGGTCGTACTGACTATTATCGATCGTTTTTCCTAGGCTGTGCATTTTGTTCCGCTTTCAAAACTCCCCTCAGCTCTGGAGACGGCGAACCTGCTGGTCCTGCACGTGTTCCGGTCTTCGCCTTGCCCGCTGGATATATTTTGAGTTCCCCTTTTTTGACAATAAACCGTGGATTGTCCGTACTGTCTCTGCATCCGGGGTCCAAACTAACATTTCCGCTAACCGTAACAAAAAACTGGCATGAATGGGCATTAACACAACGTCTGAGAAGGACGTTGTGCATAAGTATACAAAATATTTGTATCTCAAGAGGCCTAAATATCTGTACTAATGTGAATGACTTGGCCCTGTCTGATCACTACTGTGTCTTTTTCTCTGCTTCCATATACCCACAAACAAGCAGCAGACCACTGATGGTAGAAAAAATAATTATTGACAAGAACACAAGTGTCGTTATCGAGCAAGCTTTATCATCATCCACAAATCTGACACAGGGTTCTGTAGGCCAAAATGATCTAATGGACAATATTTAACTCAAGGATGATTCGGATTATGGATCAAATTGCTCCAGTAAGGACTAAAACAGTCTAAAACAAACTGGTGTCCCCATGGATGAAAAACACAATGGTTAAAAACTTCAAAAAGAATGAGGGAAAACGGAAAAAAAAAGGAAGTGGAGCAAAACCAAACTTCATTTCCACCATCAGATACACAAAGATATGCTGCGTAGATATAACTCAGAAATATGCAAGGCAAGGCGGTCTTTTTTCTCCAACACCGTAAATAGAGATATGAACAATGCTCGGGTATTCAGTTGTGGAAAAGTTAACAAATCCCCCTCACAACTATGCCTGAGCTTGCTACAATTAGCAAATGCAATGAGTTTGCAAACTTTTGAAGGGTAAAATTTATCAGGCAGAATATTTCGTCTCAATTAGAAAAAGGCAAACCTTGAACCACTTATAAAGACTTGAACAATTAATGTCATGTCAGAGTTTATTTTAATTGATTCTGAAACTCTTGAAAAAATGTGTGAAGCCTCAGCTCTTCCACCTGCTTTAGATACTCTGCCCTCCAACTTCTTAATATCTGTTCTTCACCTCTTGACAGCTGCTTCAAATCATCAATACATCGTTGCAGAATGGCTTGTTCCCTAAATCACTGAATACAGCTGTTGTCAAGCCCCTACTTAAAAAGAAAAATGTGATTCCCTCTATCTTAAACAACTATGACAAATATGCAACTAACCATTCATTGGCAAAGTCATCAATCTTTTATTATTAAATCAACTAACCACATTTCTGACACTAAATAATTACTTTGATATTTTCCGATTAGGTTTTCGTTCTAATCACAGTTCTGAAACAGCTATAATTAAGGTTACAAATGACATACGTGCATGGATGGACTGGGACAATAATCTTGCCCAAGACTTTGGGATGGAGAGGCCTTTCATGAGACCGCGGGAATAGCGTGTGTATAATTGTGCCACTGTGTAAAATAATAGGAACTAGTACTTAACCGTGGATATGTGCTTTGCAAATACATGTCAATGTTGGGATGTGCGTGTGGTTAGAAATGTGTGAGGACCACAGGGTAATTATATAAGCAATCTTGTCCATGAAAAACTTCCATGTGCCTACAAAGGGTGAACAAATAGTGGATTTGCATCGGCAAAAAATACTGAGCAGAACAAAGAATCTTTCTTACAGCATGTGACATGCTGTACTGTTCTCCCTGAGCGTAGAGAGCTTTTAGCTCTCTACGTTATCGCAGCAAGCCAAACTCAGATATAGCACACTTGGGCCAGGATCGGAGCGTCTTGCTCCCTTTATTTCCTCTTTTATATTGTGTCAATACCACGAGTGAAACTGTAACAGAAACAACACAAAACCTTAGTTTCCCTTACAGCACAAGTTGCTAATAAACAGAATGGAATGAACCTAGAAAGAATAACTAGGACTACGCGCCGAAAGTGAGCCCGCTCATAGCAACAATAGGCTAATCTGACGCAGGCGCACACTTTACATTAGCTCATTATCTAGTTAACTAAACATCACGTTTTTAGAATACTAGACATCTTCATACATTACATACTGCATTAAAAACGTACAGCCATTGCTTTCATGACCGTGAGAAGGGAAGAGAACATTCACCAAATGACCGACTGTCTTTCTTACTGAGCTACAGTTGCAACAAGTATATACATCACGTAACCTATTTTCGTATTTTCCTGTGACTTCAGAGGAAGGTAAACGGGAAGTGACCCTGCTGTGTGTCAGGCTGAGTCAATCAGATTCGACTGAACACGGAGCAGACCGACTGTCTTTCTTACTGAGCTACGGTTGCAACAAGTATATACATCACGTAACCTACTTTAAGGGTGCACTCACACTAGGCCATCTGGCCTAGTGTGACTTCATGTCAAAGATGATCTGAAGATATTCATTCATGCCTTTATCTGCTTGACTACTGCAATGGCCTCTTTACAGGCCAGAACTCTCACAAAAACAAAAAGAACCAACCATATTACCCCAATACTAAAATCCCTACACTGGCTCCCAGTTTATTACAGAATCATTTTCAAAGTGCTGCTGCAGGTTTTTCAAATCTTTAAATGGGATAGCACCCGACTATATAGCTGATTTGCTATATAGTGATAGATACCATCAAGACCACTGAGATCGAAATGTGCAGATTAAACCAGGCAGAACAAAACAAGGTGAACCGGCTTTTTTCTGTTATGTCTAGTAAACTTCCTGAACACATAAAAGTGCCCCCACAGTTCCCATGCTCTTTTACCTATTTTTTTTTAATGTATGCCTACCTGCACTTTTAACCTCCCTCTGAATTCTTACTTTATATATTATTATTTGTATATTTCTACACTATGATTTTTTATGCTTACACTTGCCTTTTTTGATTGTATTGTTTATTTTGTTTTAAAAATATATCTTTTGATAAGCACATTGAGTTGCACTTGCGTATGAAATGTGCTATATAAATAAACTTACTGCAGATCAAAACTGACCTTACCGTACCTATCTGTTAACTTACTTTCCAAACCCTAGGTTATGGTTTGCCCTAACCCTAAGCTACTAACCTAATTTCCTGTTAACCTACTTTTCGATGTTGTAGTATGAAAGCCTCTCCCCTCCCCTTTATGTGTCTCAATAGGACCAACTCGGTTACTTGATGCACTTGACTCCGTGTGTAGGGTAAGTCATTTCAATGAGATATGATATTATTGATGATATTATTTAAGTGTTGATTGTTTTAGTTTAAATATTAATCATATTGAAAATAATATTGTAGCTTTTGCCCATTTTTGTGTATAACTTTATTGGAACACCAAAACAACACACTCAGTATGATACGTAAGACTGCTAAATAGGCAGACATTTATAGCTAAAAGGTTTATGTCTTTGAATTGTCGTAAATATGCGCTATTATCAGTGTTGGGAAGGATACTTTTAATATGTTTCCAGTTACAGATTGCAGAATAAATGCCCACAAATGTAATCAATCAATCAGAGTAGATTGCATTCTGAATACTTGGATTACTTCCACATTGAATTGCATTTTATCATTGTAGGAATGTGGCATCAAATCCTGCTTACTAAACAGGCCTTTTTGGTGCGTTCTCTTTTCCAACTGGCTGAATGTGTTAAACAAAAGTCTGCCTGATTCTTACACTTGCCTTTTTTGATTGTATTGTTTATTTAGTTTTAAAAATTGTCATCATCATATCTTTTGATAAGCACATTGAGTTACACTTGCGTATGAAATGTGCTATATAAATAAACTTACTGCAGATCAAAACTGACCTTACCGTACCTATCTGTTAACTTACTTTCCAAACCTGGTTTGCCCTAACCCTAAGCTACTTTTCGATGTTGTAGTATGATAGCCTAGCTCTCCCCTCCCCTTTATTTTATCATATCATTTGCTGTAGGGGAACAAAGACTATAAGGGTATGTTTATCCAAAAGATATGACCAACGGACAATTTTTCCAAAAGTGGGAAAATTGACTAACATAAAATATTCTGTTTCCATACAGAATTTGCTATTGCATCTAACATTGTTTTCACTGAGCTAAGTGCATAGGTGTTGCCTATAAAATCACCTTAAAATAAATAGAGAGAGGGCCGGCGATCGGCATAGGCGAGCTAGGCGACTGCCTAGGGCGACAAATGCGTTGGGGGCGCCCTCTGGTGGCGCCCATAATCAGTCAATTAAAATATACGACGCGAACGAAGAAGGGAGGGGGCGCGGGAGCAATTGGGGTTGTGTAATCTTGCACAAGAGATGCATAGTCGAGGTATAGACATTGGAAAACAGCCAACATCCTCTGGAAGGTGACTGTACTGAGATTAGTGACAAAAAGGGTTATTTTGTAAGGGCTTCATGGGATTCAATGCTTGCCATGGGAATTTGGTGTCTATTCTAAGCATCTCGAATGCTTTGTTAGGTAAGACACTCTTGCATCAACGCAAGTGAGCGCAAAAGAGAGGAAGAGCGAGAGAGAGTGAGAGAGAGAGAGAGAGAGAGAGAGAGAGAGAGAGAGAGAGAGAGAGAGAGACAGAGACAGAGACAGAGACAGAGAGACAGAGAGAGCGAGAGAGCGAGAGAGAGAGAGAGAGAGAGACAGAGAGACAGAGAGAGCGAGAGAGCGAGAGGGAGAGAGGGAGACAGAGAGACAGAGAGACAGAGAGACAGAGAGAGAGAGAGAGAGAGAGAGAGAGAGAGAGAGAGAGAGAGAGAGAGAGAGAGAGAGAGAGAGAGAGAGAGAGAGAGAGAGAGAGAGAGAGAGAGAGAGAGAGAGAGAGAGAGAGAGAGAGAAAGAGGACCCGGGGATTTGAACAACCCCACGGTGATATACCTCATATTAGAGATCGGTCTGACCGGTCAAACTTCTTCCCCCTCACCCTCATCCTTGTGCTGGGTATCACGTGTGATACTTCTTTCAAGGCGTGAAGTAGATACGCGATGTGGACATGGTCCACATCGCAAGGCGTGTTCAGTGACATTTTCGATGGGACACTAATTTTCCAATGGAAAAACCCGTTGGCTTGTTGTCAAGGGAACCCACGGCGACACTCACCTCCGGGTTGGCCAACATACGTCATCCCTCCACACCTCTATACTGTAAAAACACATGTTCAAGTTGAATGATAATGCATGAATTTATTCTTTATTCTGCCATAGTATTTATTTAAGGGGGGGGGGGGGGCATACAAGTATTTTGGCCATGGTGGATCCAGATCTGTTCCGGAGCATTTCTGCACCTTGGGCAACAGCGCAGGGTTGCCAGGTCCTGCAAAAAACGTCCTGCCTACATACCGTTCAAAATCCACCCTAAACGTCCTAGAAGCAGCCCAAATCAAAAGATATTCCACATATCCGTGTGTGTGTGTGTGTGTGTGTGTGTGTGTGTGTGTGTGTGTGTGTGTGTGTGTGTGTGTGTGTGTGTGTGTGTGTGTGTGTGTGTGTGTGTGTGTGTGTGTGTGTGTGTGTGTGTGTGTGTGTGTGTGTGCGTGCGTGCGTGCGTGCGTGCGTGCGTGCGTGCGTGCGTGCGTGCGCGCGTGTGTGTATAACACACTATTTTATGTTGAAATGCCGATGCGACGTAATCCAGTGTTTACGAAAACGTACACTGTCATCGTATGCTTTTGGCGACTGGGTTGGCTCGCAGATGTACATGTTTCTAACAAGATCATATCATTAAAAGTTACATAAAGTAACGGTTTAATAACACAAACGCAGGAAACACGTGAGCTGCTAATTTAGCGAAAGCAGCGTCCCTAGCAACCTGACGTCATTGAAACATGCGAGTGTGCCGATAAAATCTTCCTAATAACTATAAAACTAAAGATCAGACACAATCACTGACCGAAGATTATGCAAGTAAAAAGCATGTTTCTCGCTAGAAATCACGTCATTAGAAACACGTTTAATGGTGAATCTGTCCTAAAATATTGCATTTCCCATTCAGATAATAAAGATAAATAAAGATCATACGCATTCACTTACTGGACATTATGCAAGGAAAAGGTATATTTCTCGCTAGAAAGTTTATTAGAAACACGTTTAATGGTGTAGCTGTCCTAAAATATTGCATTTCCCATTCAGATAAAAAAGATTAATATAGACTACGTAACAATTTCACCAAATGCTAGGAGAACGTCTCGCCCCCTGTTGGTGCTATTCCTCCATTCATTTAGAATGGAGGAATGCTTGAACGCCGCTGCCGAGACGTTACTTGAAGGTAAACAAAGGGATGAATTGTGTGAAAAAATAAAGCAAATCCCATTGTGAGCTGCAACGACAACCACAAAATCCGAAATGTTATCAGATGACGCACTGTCACAGCTTCATGCGGCTGTTCAGAGTGCCCCATCCTTAGCCATTGATTAGTCTTCAGATGTAACAGATAATGCCCAGCTTTTGGTTTATGTGCGATTGTTTCATCAAGACAAGAAATAGATCTGTGAGGACCTGTTGGGTCTAACACCTCTTGAGACACTGTTTTGCTTATTTGAAATGAAGGCCTAATGCACTTTTTGTTTATTTGAAGTGTAGGCCTATTGTTCCTGTTCTGCTTACTTCACATGAAGGCCTAATGCACTTTGTGTTTATTTGAAGTGTAGGCCTAGTGTTCCTGTTCTGCTTACTTTACATGTAGGCCTTATGCACTTTTTATGTTTACTTTTATTGAAGGCCTAATGTACCTGTTTTGTTTACCTGAAATGTTAATATGCGTTACTTTGTCTTTTCATAGTTAAAAGTAAGTTATTTGGAAATTGAAAATAAATACATCTGAAATTATAAGGTAATATGCCGTGTTGATTGTATTTGACAAAAGAAGGCCATTAGGACGTGGTAGGTTCGGACCTTTCTTGGAAGGAATTTTTAGTAACTGGACCTTGTTCAATTTTAATTGAAGACCCCTGATCTAGGTATTTAGCAAAGGTCTCTGTGCAAGGCGTACAGGCCCCTCCTTTCTTAGGTATTTTAGCAATAATGGCTCGGAATGAATCATCCTCCAGCGTCGATTATGGCAACATATCTTTGTCCACATACCTGGCTATCATTCGGTTGACTTCAGCCTGCGTCATAGGCTTTTGTTGTAGGGCAGAAAAATCGAGCTTTTGCTGCTTGGACGACTTTGCTCCGTGTCCTTCTCTTGCTAGTGGATGACGAGCTATCATCCGTGGTGGAGGTATCGGTGTTTTTGGCCACAAGCTTTTGTTGATGGGTGTGTCGTGTGAGTTGCTCACAACGGATGTTGATAAAGTCTTCGCTCTTGGTCCTGGACATAATGTACACTTTACATTCACGTTTTTGCCCTTGACCTCAATGAATTGGAAGTAGTGCTTATATCGTCACCTTGAATATGCCAAATGTTCACCAGATTGCTCCGGACTCGCCATTCTCCTGCTTCATCGAATGTTTGCTGTTTGTGTTTGGCGCGCGTGTCCTGGCTTATGCGTGGAAAAAGTTTAAACACTGGCTCTGATTGGCTACGATGAAACATGACTCTGCCTTAGCCAATCATAATCTCTTATCTCGGACGTTAACCCACCCGCTCTCCTCACTAGCAGTCTGAAAAAATAACGTTGTTACCTAACAACGTTACTTTAAACGGCGTTATTCCAAACCCAGGTAGCTGTTTATTGGATGTTTAACATATCAGCAAGATAATAGACTTGATTTATCAATGATGGTTGGGGTCCCGGTGGAGAACGAACCATGAAAGAACGAGACGGATTGACGAGACATTCAAATGTTTGATTCATCTGGCATGACACAGAAAGTATCAAATACAGCATGCATTCATAATTTCCCTGATATTGAATCGTATTATCGTATGGTCGCTCACTATAACTCTTCCCCAGTGTGCGAAATACCTGCCAATATTCAGGGGGGTCTCAATCCCCTGATTGTTGTGCAATACCGATCTAAATTGTCTCAGTATGCAGTTGACCTATAACATTACAATATTTCATGGATACAAGCAATCAGTCTATACAGCCTACATGACAACACACACACGCACACAACAATTGTTGATAATCCGATATGCTTGCCTATTCGTAAAGCAACACTTCAGCCAATGCAGCCTTCTACTGACATAGGAGGCTATATTGGCTAAAGTTGTTTGAATGCACAATGTTTTATAACAAGGAGAGGGAAAGTTGTGCATTACAATGCAAACACAACAATAATTGGCACCAATATGGCGCATTTAGATGAGCAAACAACAACTGAATAAATGCCAGGTAATGCCAATCAGAGACACGCAATCAGTACACTTGCCAAGGAAAGCCTGCAGTGTGACTGCTGCTCGTGTGACATTATTTAACCATCCATCCAAATACGATCAGACAGATACATCATTGAACGCATGAGATGAGTGTGTGCGACAGGGTGCGTGCATGTCCTTTCCGGCTTCGGCATACTGCATGGTTATGAAGGCGTTGTGGTTGGTTGGGGTCTTAGTGAAGCAGTCTAGCCTTGCAAGTTGGAGTAGGCCTAATTGCGGAAGTACGTGCAAGAGCGAGAGAGAGCGTGAGAGAGAGAGCGTGAGAGAGAGAGCGCGAGAGAGAGAGCGTGAGAGAGAGAGCGCGAGAGAGAGAGCGCACCTGCCAACATTAATAACATCAGGTTTCATCGATACGGTAATGGTGATTCAACATTTATTTTGCATTGAAATTTCAATATCAACCATAATGATGATTCGGATGGAAAATCACTATTTATTCAATGTTGGCTTGCTGTCTGGGTACCTTCTGGCTAACCTATTAGCCTACTATAGTTTTATTGGGGAGCAGAGCTGTTCTCAACATTCCTGAGACCTGTCCGCCACTATATGAGTCCTTGCTTTACCCAATGCATTTATTTATTCATGCTTCTAGCTTAATTAATGTCATGATGTGAATTAGAAACTCTAATCTTTTGTCGAATAAGTTAAAAAGGATTATTTAGGACGAGTTAAATTCCAAGAAACATACTTGTGTTTTCTTGTTTGTGTTTTTTCGCATTTTTTGGCAAGATAATCTGCATAACATTTATATGGACCCCTCTCTCGATTGATTATACGGTTCGGTGTTGTGTGGATCCAGTTTTCAGCTCCGAGCGTGCTCATCCTCCAGTCGGTGCGCATGCAAGCAGAATGGAAGGTGGACTGTCAGTAGATTAGACACGTCGTCGTCAAAGAAGTGGGGATAACAGGAACGAAAAGCGAGGCAACAGAAAGGTGAGAGGGAGAAAAAGTGCCGACAATTAATCACCCAGTTTTTCCAGTGAAATGTATCCATTTATTCACGGACCTTCCTTTGGTGCCCATTATTTAAGATAAATTAATAGTTGTTCATCCAACATTAAATTCATACATATAGCATACAGAGCTATAAATATATATATATATATATATATATATATATATATATATATATATATATATATATATATATATATATATATATATATATATATATATACATACAAACATATATATGCATAAATAAATGAAGTGGATGTACTGGGAATTCTTGTTTACTGTGGTTTGCAGAAGCAAGGCCCACTCACTTTCGTATGCTTATCCAATAGCTACAGGTCTCTAAATACTGACACCTAGTGGTGAAAAATAATAACAGGGTAGGCATTGATGGAGGTCTTCTGTGTCTTTTCTGTGGCAAATTCACAGGTGTTTAGAGACAGTGGGGAATTACTGGTGTCTGACAAACATGTTGACCGGAATTTAGAATACTGATATTTGAATATTATATTCTTTCAAAGGGCCCAAAATCTCTAGAAGGGCACAGTGGCGGCTCCAGAGATTTTTTCTTGCTGGTGCTACAGTGGGTCTGAGTTACTCAGTGATGGTGCTGAGGGATGTACTGTGCGGTAATACTAATATATATTAGCAAGGCAAGACGTGTGGTGTTCAGAAGGTTCAAGCATTATGTAAATGCCTCTGTTGATTCACAAGCAACAGCAATTAATAGATCTCATATAGAAGTGAACTGTGACAGTGACAACAGCATCGGAGAGAACCCGGGCTACACAGAGCATGAACACACAAACCAACAGAGCATCCGACCCACAGCGGACAGCATGAGTCATCCACCAATCCCGCAATCAGCGTCAAATGCATGCTTTTACACTGAAAAACACAACACTAACCCACAATGTCCACTGCTATTCGCATTACATAGAGAGACAATGCCAAAAGATACACCTTTATTTATTAAAGTCAAATAAGGCAAACAACAGATGCAAGGCTTTACCAGAAGTTGGACAAATCATAACCTGACCATGCAATACCTCAATTTATTCGGCTACTGAATTTAAAACAAATATCAAGAGAATCACCGCTTGGAAGGCCAAGCAAAACCAGTAAGCTTAAAAGCATTAAATGTAATATTTTAGACTATGTGGTATCCACCACATAAAAAAAATAAAATCAACTGCACTCACCATTGATGTTTCAGAGAAGTACCTTTGCTGATTGCCCAACTGTTGTGAAGGGTACTTTTTCAATGCTGGCCGACGGGGGCCTTCCTCAGGCTGCTGGCGAACATCGCTAACAGTATTCCCACTAGCACTAGGAGCAGCTTTAATAATCCAATCAAAGGCGCACTAACCCAATAACATGATTTTCTTGAGTGTCATGTAAACGCACTGAATGTCTTTCTCTGTGTCTCCAGATGCCCTCATTTGGAAGAGCAGGTTTGATACTGCTGCTGTCTCTTGTTATCTTCAGTGGAATAGGCTTCCGCTGGCTCTCTTCATATGATATGGTAGAGGTCAAGATTGAAGCCCCGATGAAAAAGTGGTAAGGCTCAAAGTTGATTTGAAAGTGCACGCTTGTGAATGTTCTGTCACTCTCCGTGCAATATTCATGTATTTACAAAGCTGACCTCGGACACCGCAAACCTTAAGCTAATGGATGGATGTGTAAATACATCAGTGCTTGTCAACAGTTTTGGAGCAAAGAAATACCACAATCCCAGGGAGAAACTCAAGGCATACAAACTTATAGCCGTTGGGAAGGAATGATATTCATGATGATATTCTTTTTTATCAAATGTTATGCTTATGTTTTAACTGTAATGTTTATTCATTCTTGAAGGCAGTTGCATTCATGAAAAGCATTCTATAAATGAAGTGTATTTTTATTAATATTACCTGTAGGTCCCCGCCCACTGGTCAAGTGAAGCTTGCGGCTTCCTGCACTTGCCCAGCGAAGTCACATGATCTGGCAGGGAGCATTCCCACTGCCAACCGAGAAGACATTCAGAAACGACGGGCAGAGGAGTACAAGAAGCACCAGGCTAGGTTTGCATGGCCACCAGTACCAGGAACAAAGGCTGGAACAAAGGGATAGCGGGGAGGAGAGACAGTGATGTATCAATTGATCGATTTAATCAACAAATCAATTTCTTATAGAATAATATCTTAAATATTCAAATCAAGTTGTAAAATGAGTATTTGGCCTGTTTGCTAGGACCCCAGGTTAATCGTTGACATCATCTATGTCATGATTTAGATCAGCCAGGGTTTTTGCTCAACTCTGTCCTCATCTGGGACCTCGTCTTCTGAAATTGGGTAGTGGTCTATTTTATTAAAAACCAGTGTTCAGCAGCTGCCCTTGCTGCATCTTTGTTTTTTCAACCCAAGTTAGCGCGTACACACTTCCCTGGATAGGTAATAGCAGGCTAATAGTGCCAATCAAATGTTAGGAATTTGTTTTTGTTTGCGACTGCGCATGCCTACCACAAATTGAAAAGAGAGTGTCACCAAAATAGACGGAGAAGCCAGTATTTTGACCCGGCTTGTTTCCTTATTGTTTGATGTCATATCATGGTCATTTAATGACTTGGAACAGTAAATGTTACATAGTGTACATTAATTATTCAGTTAGAATATTGTTCAATTTACATTATTGGTTAAGTGGCATATGTTTCGTATTGATCCATTGATTTGTGGATTTTAATATTTTTTCTGTCTCCTGTGTCCAGAACAAGCTCCATTTTGAACACACTCCTCTTTGCTCCATCCAACTCTCCACTGCAGTATCCCATTCAGGGTTTCACAGTACGCCCCTTGGTCCCCACTCTTATTCCAGGTACAGTACGCTGCACTTCAGTCGTTTAATAAAATCCCCCCTATACGGCTCTCAAGTTCAGTTGCTGTGCAAGTGCACTGCACAGATATACATATAAAGTGCAATGTTCTTTTTCCTTAGCATCCTTTCGGTCTTCATTTTATTTTCAATGTATTCCTCAGGAAATAGTTTCACCCCGAAAGATATTTTGTTTCAGGTTTAGCGTTGCACGGGGTTCAAAGAAGCAGCTATAAGGTTGGTAGTAAAACTCTGGGTGTCAAGTCAAAATCGGGATACAAGGGACAATTCTGGATGTCTTGGAGCTAAAGGTTAAATTTCCCTGGTTCCTTGTTACGGCCCATGTCTAACCAGCATCAACACAGGTCCCCGTTACTAACATAATCATTTGTTTCTCATCAAGCAAGAGTTGAAATGTCTTTTCTATCCCTTTAATGACATGGCTATGGGTGTCTCTTTATCAGGGTTTTCCAGGCGGAGCTTTTGGGGACTTTTGGGTTTTCTTGGAAGCACTGGTGCACCTCCAATAGGTGTTTGCAGATTATGTCATGCCCGGGGTTAAACAACAGTTTTCTTCTACACGAACAACAAATAAATAAACAATAACTAAAGCATACTTTTTATATGATATTATATTCCATTTCTGCCAAGCCCAGCTACATTTTCCCAGCTACATGTCACTTCGTTCTATACATCTCACCTTTTTATATTCTGTGATGAAGTTATTTTTTCTTTCGAACAATGCAACTCTTTTCCAATATACTGTATTTCTGCTTTTCTCACTCTTACTTCCTTTGATTCCACAAAGCCTGAATAAAAAGAGTACTGGTGCTTGATTGTCTGCATTTCCCTTCCTGCCTTCCTTCTGATGTTTGCGCATCATGGGTGACTGCAAACAACCAATTCAGTTTCAATAAGTGGAGGACAGTGGAGTGGAGTGTCCCATAATATGGAGTCAGAACAGTCTCATTATTAATGAATGCACAGAGAAGGATTCACAAATGTATTTTTTGATTTATATATAAATTACTCTCTTCTCACAAATACATTTCAATGCACACACAAATGGATATCGGCATGTATAAATGTAAAATAAATCCATAAACAAAAATAAGTTTCACAAACATATTTCTGATCCACACACAAATATGTCTTGTTTTAAATAAAGGTCATATAAATCCATAAATATATTAATTTAAAAAAGATTTGCAATTTTCATCAAAAATGTATTTGGATGTTGTTACATTTATGTACAAACTGTTAAACTTGAATTTACAAGACGCTTTTCATTTGTGAGCTAGTTTGCATTTGTGTGTGAAACTGTCTGCATTTATGCGTGGATTTTTGAGACTCTCCTACGGAAGAGGATTAGGGCCACACATGTAAAAAAAAATTAAGTTCTGACTTTATTCTCAGAATTCTGAGAAAAAAGTCAGAATTCTGACTTTAATCTCAGAATTCTGAGAATAAAGTCAGAATTCTGACATTAATCTCAGAATTCTGACATTAATCTCAGAATTCTGAGATAAAAAGTCAGAATTCTGACATTAATCTCAGAATTCAGAGAAAAAAAGTCAGAATTCTGACTTTAATCTCAGAATTCTGACTTTTTTCTCAGAATTCTGAGATTAAAGTCAGAATTCTGACATTAATCTCAGAATTCTGAGAAAAAAGTCGGAATTCTGACATTAATCTCAGAATTCTGACTTTAATCTCAGAATTCTGAGAAAAAAGTCAGAATTCTGACTTTAAAGTCAGAACTACGGGTATCTGTAAGGACCAACCTCCGTGGGAGAGACACTTTGCTTTATGCAGTAGGAGGAAACCTATGGAAAGCCAAGAAGGCCACAATCCGGCCCTAGAATGGCGCGGTTAAAGTGCAAGAATTCCGTACGGAATCCGTACGGAACTAATAGCCGCGGCTATTAGTCATATTGAGATGGCAGTGTGCGAAATACCCGTCAATATTCGGGGATGCCCTCATCCCCAGATTGTTCTCGATATGCAGTAGCCAGCTAGGCCATAACATTACAATATTTCATGGATGCAAGCAAGCCAAGACAATCAATCTATATCTGTAGCCTACATGACAACACACACACACAGACACACACACGCACACACGTTAAACACACTGGTAAAGCAATAGGAGCCTGCATTGGCTAAAGTTGTTGGGATGCAAGTTATTTTATAACAGGGAGGGGCAAAGTTGTGCATTACAATGCAAACACGACCATAATTGGCACCGTTCTTGCGCACTCAGAAGAACATGAACTGATTAAATGCCAGGTATATAGCATATCGGAGACGGGCACACAATCAGTGCATTTGCAAATGAGAGCCTGCAGTATGACCGATCGCTAATACGATCAGACAGATAGCCAACATCATTGATCACATATAAGCCCACAACAAGCCCAACATCACCACGGCAGGTGCGCTCTCTCTCGCACATTCACACAATCACTCCAACTTCTCCAACTCCAAGGCAAAGCTGTTTCACTAAGACCACAAACAACCACAACTAACCAGCCTACATATCCACAACAATGCACAACAATCAGTTCTATACATTGCGTCTATCTTCTGTTTCGCGCACATGGCTAATTTGCATACTTGCACAGGACTGTCGGCTCCGCTTGTCAAAAAAATAGAACGTATTTGTGAATAAATGCTTTGAATTCTGAATACTGGACTTGGTGAGCCCTCCCTGTTATAAAATAACGTGCATCCCAACAACTTTAGCCAATGCAGGCTCCTGCTTTACCAGTGTGTTTAACGTGTGTGCGTGTGTGTGTGTGTGTGTTGTCATGTAGGCTATAGATATAGATTGATTGTCTTGGCTTGCTTGCATCCATGAAATATTGTAATGTTATGGCCTAGCTGGCTACTGCATATCGAGAACAATCTGGGATGAGGGCATCCCCGAATATTGACGGGTATTTCGCACACTGCCATCTCAATATATAGCCTAACATATACAAATATATCACTGTACTAAACACAAATGTATTTTCCACTAGCTAGTGGTGGTCATTACATTGTAGTGAAACTAGTAAAGACAACACAGCTTTATGTTACGGCGAAACATGGAGGCACTGCAGCTCTAGTCTCGACAATGCGTTACTTTAGTCTGGTATTTCTCATCACTGATTGGTTAGACAGCCTTCAAACTTAGTGGTCAAGCAAAGAAGAGGGAGGGCTCTTTCTGCATACCTAATAGCCGGAGAGAATAACTAATAGCCGGAGTGAATAACTATAGCCGGAGTGAATGACTAATAGCCGCGGCTATTAGACATTCAAAACCGTACGGAATCCGTACGGAATTCTTGCCAAACCGCACGGAATCCGTGCGGTTTTGCACTTTTACCGGCTTTCCATAGGTTTCCTCCTACTGCATAAAGCAAAGTGTCTCTCCCACGGAGGTTGGTCCTTACAGATACCCGTAGTTCTGACTTTAAAGTCAGAATTCTGACTTTTTTCTCAGAATTCTGAGATTAAAGTCAGAATTCTGAGATTAATGTCAGAATTCCGACTTTTTTCTCAGAATTCTGAGATTAATGTCAGAATTCTGACTTTAATCTCAGAATTCTGAGAAAAAAGTCAGAATTCTGAGAATAAAGTCAGAATTTAATTTTTTTTTACATGTGTGGCCCTAATCCTCTTCCGTACTCTCCTGACGTCGCTAGATTCACAAATGCATTTTTTTCAACAAGGAACTCTCTGTAGCCAATCAGATGCCTCCCTCGTTTTCAGCCAATCACATGGCTGCAGTTCCGACCTCTGAATCCAGCCTCCGAGCCTCCCGGTTCTCTGTCAAATGTCTACTCTATCGGAAAGAACATGGTTTTTTGAATGATCGTACATAACAATCTCTAGATGGTGAAGAAGTAAATGCTGCGTCACGACACTTTTTCCATCTAATTTCGACTGGGTTTTGGGATTATCGGTGCCGTTAAAGTAGTAAACGGCACCGACGTAAAAACCCAGTCACAGCAGTCATGTGGTTGACTGAAAACGAGGGAGGCATCTGATTGGCTACAGAGACTTCCTTGTTGAAAAAAATGCATTTGTGAATCTAGCGACGTCAGGAGAGTCTAAAAAATCCACACATAAATGCAGACAGTTTCACACACAAATGCAAACAAGCTCACAAATGAAAAGCGTCTTGTAAATTCAAGTTTAACAGTTTGTACATAAATGTAACAACATCCAAATACATTTTTGATGAAAATTGCAAATCTTTTTTAAATTAATATATTTATGGATTTATATTACCTTTATTTAAAACAAGACATATTTGTGTGTGGATCAGAAATATGTTTGTGAAACTTATTTTTGTTTATGGATTTATTTTACATTTATACATGCCGATATCCATTTGTGTGTGCATTGAAATGTATTTGTGAGAAGAGAGTAATTTATATATAAATCACAAAATACATTTGTGAATCCTTCTCTGTGCATTCATTAATAATGAGACTGTTCTGACTCCATATATCGATGCTTAACCAGTAGATGACACGGTGGGCCTGTTGGCCATTGAGAGAATATTCAGGCGATAGCGTACAAATCCCTCCTGAAGTGCGGGAGCTGGAACATTTTGCTCACCGATACTTAAATGAGACCGTACTACTAGGCCATTTCCAAGGCATTTAGACGTCCTGATGAAGGGAAACCGGCGGCTCAGCTACTCCAGCCAGTAACGGAACTTAAAGGCTGATTGTGGTCCCACGTTCACGCAACGCAAGGGGGTTACGGACCCCTTATGTCCTTGCGGACCCTCCTTGCGTCCACCGCAAGGGCCGGACGTGCGCCTCCCAAATATTGTAACCCTCCGTCGAGGCGACGCAGCA
Source organism: Gadus chalcogrammus (assembly GCF_026213295.1). Classification (NCBI taxonomy): domain Eukaryota; kingdom Metazoa; phylum Chordata; class Actinopteri; order Gadiformes; family Gadidae; genus Gadus; species Gadus chalcogrammus. The sequence goes on from NC_079417.1 coordinate 2,455,095, forward strand.
GCAAGTGCTGTGATTATTCAGCTTACAAAAACCGGACGCAGAACCATAAAGGCTCAAGACTGCGTCAATGCGTCTACGTGGTCCTTGCATTGCGTGACGTGGGACCACAATCAGCCCTTAAATCTAAACCGTGCAACAGAGCAATTTCTAGTCACGTTGTCAACTCTTTGTCGTTGTCAAATTTGAGCTCATGCCTTCTTTGAGATTGTGGGATTTCCTAAATTGAATTATCGCCACATATACCAGAAACACGTAGCTAGCTCATTCATTTTTTGTTCCATCAACATACTTGGCATGTTTAGGCTATGAGTGGCATTATGGTTCGAATCAATGAGAGAGTAATAATAATATTTTGGCAGTCTGATTGAACCAAGGCATGTTAGGAAAACGGACAACAACAGACAGGTTGTGAGCTAAAAAGTACAAATATTCAAACAGTCCTTTTTCATTTTAGCACGGCTATGTACTCGCTCACTCACTCAATCACTCCCAACACACTTCTCCTTGTGTTTAACAGGTATCACTACAGGTCACCAAAGGTGTCCTCAGTCTAGGGAGCCAGAGTGAAGCACTAAGTGTCAAAGGTGATTCATGAACTCCATCACTTCAATGTGTAACTAAACCACTTGTCACTGGGATTGACTTGTATGAAATAGGAATTGTGAATAACCAATAGGTGGCGGAAAGAAAATGCTGGTCTTGGAGAAGCTCAGCTTAGAGGAACTCAACAAACTTCTGGCGAAGGTCACCTACACCATTCCTGTGTACCACATACACACCGGAGACCTGGGTACTCTAAGACCTTTTTAATGGATGTATGGGTTAAATGATAACATTGAAAGATACTTACTGAACAGAGGCTCAGGTTTAAAAAATATATTTTTAATGTGATGCTCTCATTTTGCACTCAAAGCATTCCAATATTACAGTGGATTGTGTAAAGTGTGTCAAATCTTATTTAGGCTGGATGTTTTAAATTAGTTTTCACTTATTTTTCAATCAGTTCACTTCTCGTTTGAGCTTCATGAAGCTGTGTTCCCCATCGCCATTCGGCAACCAACCGTACCTGTTCTATTCGACATGGGAACAAGTATAACAACAAAAGTTTTTCCTTTTAAATCTTCAATTTTTACAGTTGAGTAGAATCATGAACCCTTACCTTCTTCCTCTCTCTATCCCCCCCCCTCCACTCTTTCAAAGACATTAGCGACCAAGTGACAGTCACCACCAAGACCTTTATGCGTTACAAAGAGTTGAAGGTCCTCATAAGAAGCCTCAGGCAATTCTACAAAGACGTGGTGCTCATCGTAGCCGATGACAGCTTTACTCCAGAAAAGATCACAGAAGAAAATGTTCTGCAATACATCATGCCTGGGGGACAGGTAGGCATATATTGGAACCATGTGCCCGCACGCACGCACGCACGCACGCACGCACGCACGCACGCACGCACGCACGCACGCACACACACCATAATGTCAGTCTTGTGCTTGGACATCATATAAGAGTAGTCAAGTATTGAAGTTGATTTCAAATCTTTCCCTTCCACAGGGATGGTTTGCCGGCAGAACCCTGGCTGTCTCTCAAGTCACCACCAAGTACTTTCTTTGGGTGGATGACGACTTTCTATTCACTGAGAAAACAAAGATAGAGGATCTGGTGGAGGTGATGGAGGCAACACCAGAGTTGGATGTGGTGAGAATCATATTACTCAATGACTATTTTCACATTATGAATAAAGCATGAGTTTGAAGATGTAATTTCTCGTTATCCTTCTTAGGTTGGGGGTTCGGTTTCTGGGAACCAGTTCTACTTCTCCATCGCCTATGAGGAAGGCGATGGAGTCACTGGAGGCTGTATGGACAGGAAGTCCAACATAAAGTTCCAATCACTACCAAATTACCCACAATGCTCCATAGTCAATGGGGTGGTCAACTTCTTCCTGGCTCGTACCGACGCTGTGAATCGAGTGAGATTTGACCCCAAGCTGAAGAGAGTGGCACATTCAGGTATGTTCCCAGCCACTATGACATGTAGCCCTTTGGGTTTGTGTACATGCATCCACAATGAATGAGTATGGGGAGTTTACTTTTTGCTTCACTGGTAGATACATGGCAATCCAAAGAGGTCTTCAGTCTTTATAGAGGGAGCTATACCGCTCCTGGATGTGAAGTTACCTCATCTTTGGAGCAGTTGCACAAGCACTAAGGCTACACGACATGACACGCAAGGCTGATCTCCTTCAATTTTTGCATAAATTAAATAAAGGTGTTGTTTCAATTCAGCAGGCAAAATATTTTGCATAAGTTACATATTTCTGGCTTTGAGGTATCGGATGAATTGGACAGCAGTGCTTAGTGTTGGCAGCTATTGTGACACAGGCAGCCGGTCTCAATAAATATTGCCTTTTTGAATATAAAAAGTGTCGGCTTGTCCACCGTCATAAAACCACTATAACAATGAGAAATCATTCAGTTGTCATGTTGTCACTGGTGCGAGGACTTGTAGTTCCATAATGGGGCAGATATCCAATTTGTTTATCAACAATATCATCGAAATATGTGCTGCCTGGACCTGGATTCATCATCATCACCTCACCTTTTCTGTTTATTATTTTTAGTTTCCCGACATATGCTCCCCGAGAGTACAAGACGTTTTGGATGTACACCGGAAGCCCTCCTGCTACTTTATTATTCTGCTTAACATCCAATAATTGTTGTTTTGTTTTTTTCTCTATAGAATTCTTCATGGATGGTCTTGGCCAGTTGATGGTTGCTTCGTGTGGCCATGTTTCCATTGGCCATCAGCCGAGAGGGGCCCATGCTCAATATAATCAGTTCAGACACCCTGGAAAGGGTGATGTGCAGTATAAACTACAGCTGCACTACTACAAAAACCATCTACAATGTCTCCACTACGGATAGGAAGAATCCCGACGGATCCATTCGCTATAAGAGAAAGTTATCTTCCAGTACTATGCATGTTTTCCCATAAACAACCACTATTGGCTTGAGTTGTTGCCACAGTAATAGCTTAATCATTTTCAGGGTTAGGGTTAGGTTTATGTTGTATAGATATTTATATCTCTGTCTTTCAGCAAATTTCTGTAGAAAAGTGACATAGTGCGGGTTTAAAGCTGTAGTATGTAATTTTGTTTCATTAATGCTTTTTTTTTATTTAGAAGTAAAGACACTTATGTAAAAAAGACACTGGTAAAAGTACTGATTCAGCCTCTTTATTGATGTAAATCTCCCTTAAATAAGGCCACGGATTTGGAATGTCTTGTCACTGCTCTAAATCTGCTCCGTCTGCATTGTTTGCTGGTTTACTTTTATCCATCCTCAATCATCAGCTACTAATTCTCCAATAGATGCCATTTCTCTGCCAGGAAGTCTCCCTCGCCCCCCTTCGAATATAATCACTGATGGTGTGGGATAATTGAACTGTACCCTTAGAAGGATATTAATCAATATCTTGCCTTATGTGCTATATGAATAGGTTCTTGCTTCTTTGAAATCATTGAATTGTCATTGAATGTTCCGTGCCAGCAGTATTTAGTAATATTCAGGCCTGGGGACCAATGTGAAACCAAGGCAGCTTCACCCAGAGGGATTCAGATAGACAAAGCGTCGATACGGTTTGTATAAGGACAGGTTACAACTCTGGTATGAAGAGTTTGCAAAGGTGTCTCCACGGCTTTAATAAACAAGATTGTCATGTACGTTCTTTGTCTTCATTTATTTTATTTTTTTGTCTTCATTTTTTGTTGTTGTTTGATCTCCCCCTGTCCACGAGATATTCTGAGACTTATCCCCTAACGTGACAGACCCTGCCACTCCCATTCCGGTCACTTCGATCCCCTCACCCAAGATTCCCTGTCATCTCACAAGTTCACATTGTTAACGTTGGTTTCGCATGATAATAAAGCTTGTTTTTAATTGAATTGAGAGAGAGAGAGAGAGAGAGAGAGAGAGAGAGAGAGAGAGAGAGAGAGAGAGAGAGAGAGAGAGAGCGCGAGAGAGAGAGAGAGAGAGAGAGAGAGAGAGAGAGAGAGAGAGAGAGAGAGAGAGAGAGAGATGTCAGCTGAAAAAAGAGGATACCTTGATCTTAAGAAGATGCATGATAAGATAGAGTCATGGAGAAAGACTGGAGAGAGGAAAGAGAGGGATGAGGGGGAGAGAAGGAGGAATGGGGGAGAGGAAGAGGGATGGGGAGAGAAAGGGATGGGGGAGAGAAAGGGGGATGGGGTGGAGAGAAAGAGGAATGGGGTGGAGAGAAAGAGGAATGGGGGAGAAAGAGGAAATGGGGGGAAAGAATGAGGCAGCAGGAAACTTTAGCTGTGTTCGAAATCGTTCCCTATCATGGCAGATTGGGCACATTTTCAGCCTGATTTGGCTACTTTGAATCACGTTAGGCTGGAAAAACGGGACATATGCCCAATCTGGCAACACAAACTAGACATAGACCTACTCGCGCTCACACATGTGCTCGCTGTTGCCTCGTGGTTGCTTTGACTACAGCCAGAGCTACAGCACAAAACAGCCAATCACAACTGTCCGACGTACAGCCAATCACAATGTACGCCCATTCAAGCGTACAGCCAATAATATTGTGTAACGTAATCAGCAGACGACGGACCCCGAGCCGATCTGGAAGCCGAGCCGATAGCGAGTTTATTTTTTGCAGGGTGGTAGCGGGAAGCTCGTGAATATTCATGAGGGAACTCATCCCTCATTGGCTGGGACTTGGCTCGCAGGGACTTTGTCAGAGTGCTTGTGAAAACAGAGGGCTTGTGAAAATCACGAACGCAAATAAATGAAACGTTGTTATAAATCAACACAAATCATTGTATCAATAGTGTGACACATGTTATACAGTAGTTGTTTTTAGACGAGTTAGCATTAAGAGCTAACGTTTGTTTTGGCACTTACAGAAAGGTAGCTATCGAGTTGCCGTGTAGTAGGTGGATTGATAGGCCAAGGTGAAAATCAATATTAAAATTCATTTAGCCCTACGCGAGAATATTCTATGGATAGGCCTACAGATTTTATGGCCGTTCTTTCTATAATGTAATTGGTTGTGGGGTGTGGCAGAACCACTATGAACAAATATCAGAAATCATACGGTTTATTCTTATCCATCTACACCTAACCTCCAGCAGCTCCATCTCCTCAAAGTTGACATGGGTCTGGCAAATGTTGCAAGCTTTAATAAATCCTGCCATTATGCTCACTACTTCGAGAAACAGAACAGAATGGAATCTTAATGGAAATATCAAGACATGGATGGACATGGAACAATTAGAAAAAAAAAACTTGGAAACAATCACCAGCTGCCGAAAGCACTGCGATGCGCTACACATAACGTTATAAAATATAATAAATAAAAACATGATTTACTACAGTAGCCCAGGCTGTGACACATAACAGTTTCACAGGGGCTTTTAGACGAGTGAGCTAAGGTTTGTACTTACAGAAAGGTAGCTATAGAGTTGCCGTGTAGTTGGTGGGTATCATGTGTCACATTATTCGTGTTGATTTATAACAACGTTTAATTCATTTGCGTTCGTGATTTTCACACAAGCCCTCTGACAAAGTCCCAGCGAGCCAAGCCCCAGCCAACAAGTCCCAGCCAATCAGGGATGAGCTTCCCGCTACCACCCTGCAAAAAAAAAAATCGCGAGCCGATATGGTACTTACACCGGACTCGTTTAATTCCCCCTAGACTGACACTCGCTCAATCGCTCGTTCACTCATTCGTCGACTGATTTCGCTGACGTCACACACACACACACACACACACACACACACACACGCCACTCTTGTAACATCGGGAAGAGGCGTCCGACAGCAACCTGCTTTTAAGTTTTCATCCTCATATGTGTAGCCTATCATGTCACTCGGTGCGGAATAGTGTTGGCTCTGCGCGCTCGTTGCGCTCTTGTTATGCCACCACAATACGGATAAAGTCTGAGTGATCGATGACGATACAAACGGTAAGTTTTAAGCTTGGGGATGTTTCGGCGCGTGAACGACTTCATGCCTGTCTACGCTTCAAACTCATGCATGTTGCAGGAAATGGGCAACTGCGCCCCCCAGGGTCACACCTTTCGGTGGCTTCTCTCTCCATCCAAAGCTACAGTCAGTGTTTAATGACGTCAATTTACCTTTGAGCATTTCCTATTATAGGCTACTGTGTAAAATGCTGTTTAGAATTAACATTTGTATCAAGAAAGAAAAAACCAGCGAGGGACGCTCTTACTCCCAATCTCCTTGCTTGACCGCGATCTAGCATCTAGGATCGATTGCTCTTCCTTGGGTCCCCGGATGTTAACACTGAATTTTCTGACATTGAATTTTCCAGCTGAATTTGCCATGTTGAATTTTTTAACGTTGAATATTTGATTTGGAATTTTTTAACATAGAAAAATAAAGCTAAATATGATTTATTGAGTTAAATTCAGAGGCAAAAAATCCATATACTTCATTTCAATGAATAAATATTCAGTGCTTAGCATTCAATGGCTTTTTATTTTCAAAATCCGATGGCACAGATTTACTTCTGTCTACTGGCGGCCGGTGAAAAACATGGGTTTCAATTGGATAGAGTAGGAAAGTCCTCCTCTGAGTGGGTGTGACCTTAAGGCGTCTGATTCAGCAAAAATCTATTCGCACTGCGCTATGAACCAATAAGCAGGATCCCTGGCTGGTGAGCAGTGTTGCCAGATTGGGCAGATTTCCCACCAAATGGGTTACTTTTAACCACGTTAGGCTGGAAAAATTATAATTTGGCGGGAAATCTGCCCAATCTGGCAACCCTGTCGATAACAAACCCGCTCTGCCTGCCCTGCATTGCCGCTCTGCCTAATGCCGCGTTTCCACTGCAGGGTGCAGTACGGTACGGTTCGCAAAGGTGAGGTACGGATTGCGTTTCCACCGCCAAAAGTGGGCTTGACAAGGACTGAGCCGTACTCGTTTTGCACTCGTTTTCAGTACTCCTCCGTTGGGGTACTGAAAACGAGACGAGACGCCTGAAAGGGTACCGGAAAATTCGAGCTACACACCCCCTCCGTTGACAGAACCGTCACTTCCGGGCGACGTGGGGATAAAAACAAACAAACAGTAGGCTCGAGGTATTATTCTTTACAATGAACATGTCGTGTAAAACGCTTGCTTGGGCGAACAAGGAGGTGGAGACGTTCCTCCGCATTCTTGGGGAGGAAGACGTTGTTTACGCTATTGACGTAGCTGCATGGGCGATCGACATCCGGCCTACCATAAAGGGTACTGTCGGCGGTGGAAACTCGACCTGGGAACTGAGCTGGGCTATACCGCCCCCTCCCTCCCGAACTGAGGCAAAACCGAACCGTACCGCACCCTGCAGTGGAAACGCGGCACAAGAGACGCAAAGCAGGTGAAATCATCTGAAGGATAACGAGATTCTAACATTTGCGAATAAAGTGTACAATGGAAACATTGGAAACAAGAGGACATTGTTCATGTTTAATTACACAGAGCATTCCATTCATTGAGTTACAGTGCTAAGTTAGCGACCAAATAAAAAGGTAGACCACTTCGCAAAATCGACATCACCAAAAGTAATCAGTGTCAGTGTTGTGGGTGCTAAATGGTTTTCTGGGTAGTCATTGCTTACTGGTAGCATTACTAGCAATCGAGTTTGATGGCCCTGTTTGCTAAGAATAATGGCAAATCTCCAACGTGGACTGTTCATGGTTTCAAAATCTTGATAGGGCAACCCAACACCTTGACAAGTTTCAAGGTCACGTTGGTGCTGCTATGCGACTTTCCTAGCTATGCACCATGCCTATATCAGGTTGTTTGAAATAATGTTCTCGTTCTTTTACTAGTTTTTTAATCTGACCCTTCTGTTTGATATTGTGGAAAGGGTGAATGATTCAGAGCATGATGCATTTTAAATGGCATCACATTTGGTCTTTAGTCTTTGGATAAATATATAAACAATATAAACATAGCTAAATTACAACCAATAACTTCAGAAATTGAGGGCTAAAATAGGCCCAGATTTATTTATTTACTTTTACAAATCAAGAGTAGGCCTGATTGACTAATGGGCTTTGCATCCTTTCCTTCTGCCCTTGTGGTCCATTTCGAAGACATGCTGCCCACCAGCTTTCAAATTACACCTGCAGTGGAAATTTGCCACGGGTGGCTTTGTATACATTTTATTCAGATAACTATCCCTCCCTGCTATTTTGTAGTTCACCAAAACACCCTGAAACAACTTGAGTCTCACATTCTTATGCCACCATACACCAACAGTGCAAGCAGGCCAATGGCAACCAAGCGCACAGTCCTTCCTCCCTCACTTTAAAAACAACCATTCGCCACTGATATATATAGACCCTAAACCTAACCCTAACCCTGAAAATGATTGAGCTATTAGTGTAGCAACCACTCAAGCCAGTAGTGGTTGTTTATGGGAAAACATGCATAGTACTGGAAGATAACTTTCTCTTATAGCGAATGGATCCGTCGGGATTCTTCCTATCCGTAGTGGAGACATTGTAGATGGTTTTTGTAGTAGTGCAGCTGTAGTTTATACTGCACATCACCCTTTCCAGGGTGTCTGAACTGATTATATTGAGCATTGGCCCCTCTCGGCTGATGGGCAATGGAAACATGGCCACACGTAGCAACCATCAACTGGCCAAGACCATCCATGAAGAATTCTAAAGAGGAAAAAACAAAACAGCAATTATTGGATGTTAAGCAGAATAATAAAGTAGCAGGAGCGCTTCCGGTGTACATCCAAAACGTCTTGTACTCTCGGGGAGCATATGTCGGGAAACTAAAAATAATAAACAGAAAAGGTGAGGTGATGATGATGAATCCAGGTCCAGGCAGTATATATTTGGGTGATATTGTTGATAAACAAATTGGATATCTGCCCCATTATGGAACTACAAGTCCTTGCACCAGTGACAACATGACAACTGAATGATTTCTCATTGTTATAGTGGTTTTATGACGGTGGACGAGCAGACACTTTTTATGGCATATTCAAAAAGGCAATATTTATTGAGACTGGCTGCCCATGTCACAATAGCTGCCAACACTAAGCACTGCTGTCCAATTCATCTGATACCTCAAAGCCAGAAATATGTAACTTATGCAAAATATTTTGCCTGCTGAATTGAAACAACACCTTTATTTAATTTATGCAAAAATTGAAGGAGTTTCAGCCTTGCGTGTCATGCCGTGTAGCCTTAGTGCTTGTGAAACAGCTCCCAAGATGAGGTAACTTCACATCCAGGAGCGGTATAGCTCCCTCTATAATAGCTCTGTTGGTAGCTAGCATTTAAAGACTGAAGACCTACTTTGGATTGCCATGTATCTACCAGTGAAGCAAAAAGAAAACTCCCCATTCTCATTCATTGTGGATGCATGTACACAAACCCAAAGGGCTACATGTCATAGATGTGGCTGGGAACATACCTGAATGTGCCACTCTCTTTAGCTTGGGGTCAAATCTCACTCGATTCACAGCATCGGTACGAGCCAGGAAGAAGTTGACCACCCCATTGACTATGGAGCATTGTGGGTAATTTGGTAGTGATTGGAACTTTATGTCGGACTTCCTGTCCATACAGCCTCCAGTGACTCCATCGCCTTCCTCATAGGCGATGGAGAAGTAGAACTGGTTCCCAGAAACCGAACCCCCAACCTAAGAAGGATAACGAGAAACTACATCTTCAAACTCATGCTTTATTCATAAAAAAATAGTCATTGAGTAATATGATTCTCACCACATCCAACTCTGGTGTTGCCTCCATCACCTCCACCAAATCCTCTATCTTTGTTTTCCCAGTGAATAGAAAGTCGTCATCCACCCAAAGAAAGTACTTGGTGGTGACTTGAGAGACAGCCAGGGTTCTGCCAGCAAACCATCCCTGTGGAAGGGAAAGATTTGAAATCAACTTCAATGCTTGACTACTCTTATGTGATGTCCAAGCACAAGACTGACATTATGTTGTGTGTGTGTGTGTGTGTGTGTGTGTGTGTGTGTGTGTGTGTGTGTGTGTGTGTGTGTGTGTGTGTGTGTGTGTGTGTGTGTGTGTGTGTGTGTGTGTGTGTGTGTGTGTGTGCACATGGTTCCAATATATGCCTACCTGTCCCCCAGGCATGATGTATTGCAGAACATTTTCTTCTGTGATCTTTTCTGGAGTAAAGCTGTCATCGGCTACGATGAGCACCACGTCTTTGTAGAATTGCCTGAGGCTTCTTATGAGGACTGTCAACTCTTTGTAGCGCATAAAGGTCTTGGTGGTGACTGTCACTTGGTCGCTAAGGTCTTTGAAAGAGTGGAAGGGGGGGGATAGAGAGAGGAAGAAGGGAAGGGTTCATGATTCTACTCAACTGTAAAAATTGAAGATTTATAAGGAAAAACTTTTGTTGTTTTACTTGTTCCCATGTCGAAAAGAACAGGTACGGTTGGTTGCCGAATGGCGATGGGGAACACAGCTTCATGAAGCTCAAACGAGAAGTGAACTGATTGAAAAATAAGTGAAAACAAATTTAAAACATCCAGCCTAAATAAGATTTGACACACTTTACACAATCCACTGTAATATTGGAATGCTTTGAGTGCAAAATGAGAACATCACATTAACAATATATTTTTTAAACCTGAGCCTCTGTTCAGTACGTATCTTTCAATGTTATCATTTAACCCATACATCCATTAAAAATGTCTTAGAGTACCTAGGTCTCCGGTGTGTATGTGGTACACAGGAATGGTGTAGGTGACCTTCGCCAGAAGTTTGTTGAGTTCCTCTAAGCTGAGCTTCTCCAAGACCAGCATTTTCTTTCCGCCACCTATTGGTTATTCACAATTCCTATTTCATACAAGTCAATCCCAGTGACAAGTGGTTTAGTTACACATTGAAGTGATGGAGTTCATAAATCACCTTTGACACTTAGTGCTTCACTCTGGCTCCCTAGACTGAGGACACCTTTGGTGACCTGTAGTGAAACCTGTTAAACACAAGGAGAAGTGTGTTGGGAGTGATTGAGTGAGGGAGCGAGTACATAGCCGTGCTAAAATGAAAAAGGACTGTTTGAATATTTGTACTTTTTAGCTCACAACCTGTCTGTTGTTGTCCGTTTTCCTAACATGCCTTGGTTCAATCAGACTGGCAAAATATTATTATCACTCTCTCATTGATTTGAACCATAATGCCACTCATAGCCTAAATATGCCAAGTATGTTGATAGAACAAAAAATGAATGAGCTAGCAGCGTGTTTCTGGTGTATGTGGCGATAATTCAATTTAGGAAATCCCACAATCTCAAAGAAGGCATGAGCTCAAATTTGACAACGACAAAGAGTTAACAACGTGTCTAAAAAGCGTCTTTGCTGCACAGTTTAGACTTAAGGGCTGATTGTGTTCCCACGACACGCAATGCAAGGACCACGTAGAAAGATGCTTCGGTTCTACGTCGGGTTTGTGTAAGTGGACCAATCACAGCCCTTGCTGCTGCGTCGCCTCGACGGAAGGATAACATTTTTGGGAGGCGCACGTCAGGCCCTTGCGGTGGACGCAAGGAGGGTCCGCAAGGACGTAAGGGGTCCTTAACCCCCTTGCGTTGCGTGAACGTGGGACCACAATCAGCCTTTAAGTTCCGTTATGGGCTGGAGTAGCTGAGCCGCCGGTTTCCCTTCATCAGGACGTCTAAATACCTTGGAAATGGCCCGGTAGTAAATGGCCCAGTCATTTAAGTATCGGTGAGCAAAATGTTCCAGCTCCCGCACTTCAGGAGGGATTTGTACGCTATCGCCTGAATATTCCCTCAATGGCCGACAGGCCCACCGTGTCATCTACTGGTTAAGCATCGATAGGACACTCCACTCCACTGTCCTCCACTTATTGAAACTGAATTGGTTGTTTGCAGTCACCCATGTTCAGGGAGACTGAACATGGACTGGCCCAAAAATTTGGCCCGGGACTTTGGGATGGAGAGGCCTTTTATGAGACCGCGGGAATAGCGCGCGTAGAATTTTGCCACGGTGTAAAATAATAAAAACTAGTCCTTATCCGTGGATATGTGCATTGCAACGGCATGTCAATGTTGGGATGTGCATGTGTTTAGAATATTGTGAAGATCACTGGGAAATATTTTATAAGCAATCTTGTCCATGTACAAAATATTAGAAATTGCATGTGCCTAGAAAGGTAAATCAAGGCTGAAAATGATCTAAATAGTGCAAGATACAATTATTTTAGTGGAAAAAAATTGTCATACACATACACAGGGTTTGGGAGATGGGGGCGGGCCGGGGTTTGTTGTGCGTTGCTGTGGTTACTGGTGTTGAAGTGTTCCAATGGTTTATTAGCGGTGGTATCTAATAAATCGCTCTCTAATCAATACTTCATTCACTGCCTCTTCCGTGGGCATTACAATATTTTGAATTGTTCTCTGACGTCTCTGGTACTTCCATAATTAGTTCAAGTCATTTTTATATTGCCAAACATGCTCGCTAGTGCACCTGTCATAGCTATAATACTGTGTCCTGTTCCCGCCGAACCATTGGTCTCGCTGACATGGGCGTCGCCGTCAACCTTGGCTTTTCCACGGAAAAGGTCGGTTAATTTAGCACATTTGGCTGCGTCTTGCTCTAACATTTTTTTCCTTTTCAACCTCAACTTCTGAGCGCCACCCAATTCTTTTGCCTCTTCACCACCTTTTTTCCTTTTTGACATTTTCGTATTTCTGTGTAACTTCAGTGAGATCAACGAGAAGTACCGGGTAAGTGACCCGGCCGTGTGTCAGGCTGAGCCAATCAGAAATGACACACCGCGGAGCAGTCCAAGTTGGGAGGGTCCGTTCGGCTGCTCTGCTGCTTTGGCCGCTCGCTTTGCCCCCATACACTGTGGGGGTGCTCCCCCCTCTAAATTGACAGTAATACATCGGCCCCGTTTCACCGTCAGGCAAGAGCTCCGTTTCGCGCTGTAAGTAAGAATATGCGGTAGCAGGCCACCCCAAATCACGGCTTACTTAACTTTTTCATTTTTTTTTACATCTTTTACAACAAAAAAAATATATATAAATTTATAATAAAAAAAAAAAAAGAATTACGGCCGGCCGGCTCGGCCTGAAATCGTCCGGCCGTTCGGGAAATCTCCCGAACCTCCCGATGGCCAGTCCGCCCCTGCCCATGTTGCGCAAACATCAGAAGGAACGCAGGAAGGGAAATGCAGACAATCAAGCAGCAGTGCAGTACTCTTTTTATTCAGGCTTTGTGGAATCAAAGGAAGTAAGAGTGAGAAAAGCAGAAATACAGTATATTGGAAAAGAGTTGCATTGTTCGAAAGAAAAAATAACTTCATCACAGAATATAAAAAGGTGAGATGTATAGAACGAAGTGACATGTAGCTGGGAAAATGTAGCTGGGCTTGGCAGAAATGGAATATAATATCAAATAAAAATTATGCTTTAGTTATTGTATATTTATTTGTTGTTCGTGTAGAAGAAAACTGTTGTTTAACCCCGGGCAGGACATAATCTGCAAACACCTATTGGAGGTGCACCAGTGCTTCCAAGAAAACCCAAAAGTCCCCAAAAGCTCCGCTTGGAAAACCCTGATAAAGAGAGACCCATAACCATGTCATTAAAGGGATAGAAAAGACATTTAAACTCTTGCTTGATGAGAAACAAAAGATTATTTTAGTAAGGGGGACCTGTGTTGATGCTTGTTAGACATGGGCCGTAACAAGGAACCAGGGAAATTTAACCTTTAGCTCCAAAACATCCAGAACTGTCCCTTGTATCCCGATTTTGACTTGACACCCAGAGTTTTACTACCAACCTTATAGCTGCTTCTTTGAACCCCGTGCAACGCTAAACCTGAAACAAAATATCTTTCGGGGTGAAACTATTTCCTGAGGAATACATTGAACATAAAATGAAGACCGAAAGGATGCTAAGGAAAAAGAACATTGCACTTTATATGTATATCTGTGCAGTGCACTTGCACAGCAACTGAACTTGAGAGCCGTATAGGGGGGATTTTATTAAACGACTGAAGTGCAGCGTACTGTACCTGGAATAAGAGTGGGGACCAAGGGGCGTACTGTGAAACCCTGAATGGGATACTGCAGTGGAGAGTTGGATGGAGCAAAGAGGAGTGTGTTCAAAATGGAGCTTGTTCTGGACACAGGAGACAGAAAAAATATTAAAATCCACAAATCAATGGATCAATACGAAACATATGCCACTTAACCAATAATGTAAATTGAACAATATTCTAACTGAATAATTAATGTACACTATGTAACATTTACTGTTCCAAGTCATTAAATGACCATGATATGACATCAAACAATAAGGAAACAAGCCGGGTCAAAATACTGGCTTCTCCGTCTATTTTGGTGACACTCTCTTTTCAATTTGTGGTAGGCATGCGCAGTCGCAAACAAAAACAAATTCCTAACATTTGATTGGCACTATTAGCCTGCTATTACCTATCCAGGGAAGTGTGTACGCGCTAACTTGGGTTGAAAAAACAAAGATGCAGCAAGGGCAGCTGCTGAACACTGGTTTTTAATAAAATAGACCACTACCCAATTTCAGAAGACGAGGTCCCAGATGAGGACAGAGTTGAGCAAAAACCCTGGCTGATCTAAATCATGACATAGATGATGTCAACGATTAACCTGGGGTCCTAGCAAACAGGCCAAATACTCATTTTACAACTTGATTTGAATATTTAAGATATTATTCTATAAGAAATTGATTTGTTGATTAAATCGATCAATTGATACATCACTGTCTCTCCTCCCCGCTATCCCTTTGTTCCAGCCTTTGTTCCTGGTACTGGTGGCCATGCAAACCTAGCCTGGTGCTTCTTGTACTCCTCTGCCCGTCGTTTCTGAATGTCTTCTCGGTTGGCAGTGGGAATGCTCCCTGCCAGATCATGTGACTTCGCTGGGCAAGTGCAGGAAGCCGCAAGCTTCACTTGACCAGTGGGCGGGGACCTACAGGTAATATTAATAAAAATACACTTCATTTATAGAATGCTTTTCATGAATGCAACTGCCTTCAAGAATGAATAAACATTACAGTTAAAACATAAGCATAACATTTGATAAAAAAGAATATCATCATGAATATCATTCCTTCCCAACGGCTATAAGTTTGTATGCCTTGAGTTTCTCCCTGGGATTGTGGTATTTCTTTGCTCCAAAACTGTTGACAAGCACTGATGTATTTACACATCCATCCATTAGCTTAAGGTTTGCGGTGTCCGAGGTCAGCTTTGTAAATACATGAATATTGCACGGAGAGTGACAGAACATTCACAAGCGTGCACTTTCAAATCAACTTTGAGCCTTACCACTTTTTCATCGGGGCTTCAATCTTGACCTCTACCATATCATATGAAGAGAGCCAGCGGAAGCCTATTCCACTGAAGATAACAAGAGACAGCAGCAGTATCAAACCTGCTCTTCCAAATGAGGGCATCTGGAGACACAGAGAAAGACATTCAGTGCGTTTACATGACACTCAAGAAAATCATGTTATTGGGTTAGTGCGCCTTTGATTGGATTATTAAAGCTGCTCCTAGTGCTAGTGGGAATACTGTTAGCGATGTTCGCCAGCAGCCTGAGGAAGGCCCCCGTCGGCCAGCATTGAAAAAGTACCCTTCACAACAGTTGGGCAATCAGCAAAGGTACTTCTCTGAAACATCAATGGTGAGTGCAGTTGATTTTATTTTTTTTATGTGGTGGATACCACATAGTCTAAAATATTACATTTAATACTTTTAAGCTTACTGGTTTTGATTGGCCTTCCAAGCGGTGATTCTCTTGATATTTGTTTTAAATTCAGTAGCCGAATCAATTGAGGTATTGCATGGTCAGATTATGATTTGTCCAACTTCTGGTAAAGCCTTGCATCTGTTGTTTGCCTTATTTGAATTTAATAAATAAAGGTGTATCTTTTGGCATTGTCTCTCTATGTAATGCGAATAGCAGTGGACATTGTGGGTTAGTGTTGTGTTTTTCAGTGTAAAAGCATGCATTTGACGCTGATTAAGGGATTGGTGGATGACTCATGTTGTCCGCTGTGGGTCGGATGCTCTGTTGGTTTGTGTGTTCATGCTCTGTGTAGCCCGGGTTCTCTCCGATGCTGTTGTCACTGTCACAGTTCACTTCTATATGAGATCTATTAATTGCTGTTGCTTGTGAATCAACAGAGGCATTTACATAATGCTTGAACCTTTTGAACACCACGCGTCTTGCCTTGCTAATATATATTAGTATTACCGCACAGTACATCCCTCAGCACCATCACTGAGTAACTCAGACCCACTGTAGCACCAGCAAGAAAAAATCTCTGGAGCCGCCACTGTGCCCTTCTAGAGATTTTGGGCCCTTCGAAAGAATATAATATTCAAATATCAGTATTCTAAATTCTGGTCAACATGTTTGTCAGACACCAGTAATTCCCCACTGTCTCTAAACACCTGTGAATTTGCCACAGAAAAGACACAGAAGACCTACATCAATGCCTACACTGTTATTATTTTTCACCACTAGGTTTCAGTATTTAGAGACCTGTAGCTATTGGATAAGCATACGAAAGTGAGTGGGCCTTGCTTCTGCAAACCACAGTAAACAAGAATTCTCAGTACATCCACTTCATTTATGTAGGCATATATATGTTTGTAAAATCTTAAGTAATGGGCACCAAAGGAAGGTCCGTGAATAAATGGATACATTTCACTGGAAAAACTGGGTGATTAATTGTCGGCACTTTTTCTCCCTCTCACCTTTCTGTTGCCTCGCTTTTCGTTCCTGTTATCCCCACTTCTTTGACGACGACGTGTCTAATCTACTGACAGTCCACCTTCCGTTCTGCTTGCATGCGCACCGACTGGAGGATGAGCACGCTCGGAGCTGAAAACTGGATCCACACAACACCGAACCATACAATCAATCGAGAGAGGGGTCCATATAAATGTTATGCAGATTATCTTGCCAAAAAATGCGAAAAAACACAAACAAGAAAACACAACTATGTTTCTTGGAATTTAACTCGTCCTAAATAATCCTTTTTAACTTATTCGACAAAAGATTAGAGTTTCTAATTCACATCATGACATCAATTAAGCTAGAAGCATGAATAAATAAAGAAGTCAGATGCATTGGGTAAAGCAAGGACTCATAAAGTGGCGGACAGGTCTCAGGAATGTTGAGAACAGCTCTGCTCCCCAATAAAACTATAGTAGGCTAATAGGTTAGCCAGAAGGTACCCAGACAGCAAGCCAACATTGAATAAATAGTGATTTTCCATCCGAATCATCATTATGGTTGATATTGAAATTTCAATGCAAAATAAATGTTGAATCACCATTACCGTATCGATGAAACCTGATGTTATTAATGTTGATGGCAACAACATTGGAACAACATTGATCTATTGTTATCTTTATGATTGAATAAGCATTGATATTTATGTTACCGGGCGATATTGCCAATATGTTGAAAAGTCATTGATTTAGAGTTGACTGGGAAATGACCGTTGTTGAAAGGCCATCGACAAATAGTTGACCGGGAAATATGATTGAAAATGCATCGATATATAGTTGAATGGGAAATATGATTGAAAATGTGTGTGTGTGTGTGTGTGTGTGTGTGTGTGTCTCATTTCAGGCGATCAAAACCAGGTTTGCAGAGGTGCTGGAACGTGAGTCTGCAGTCTTGGCTGCGGTGACACTGCCCAGGTTTAAACTATGTTGTAATAATTGTGACACTGAACACGCCTTGCGATGTCGCCTTGCGACATCGCAAGGCGTGTTCAGTGTCACAATTATTATTAATTACATTATTATTTTTATTATATTTTTATGTATTTTTTTTTGTTGTAAATGATGTAAAAAAAAATGAAAAAGTTCAGTTAGCCGTTATTTGGGGTGGCCTGCTGCCGGATATTTGCTTACAGCGCGAAACGGAGCTCTTGCTCCGTTTCGCGCTGTAAGCAAATATCCGGCAGCAGGCCGGATATTTGCGCGAATATTTGCTGTAAGCAATATTTGCTTTTGTCCCTGTCCATCCCTGTCACGTAGCCTATATTAATCTTTATTATCTGAATGGGAAATGCAATATTTTAGGACAGATACACCATTAAACGTGTTTCTAATAAAATTTCTAGCGAGAAATATACCTTTCCTTGCATAATGTCCAGTAAGTGAATGTGTATGATCTTTATTTATCTTTATTATCTGAATTGGAAATGCAATATTTTAGGACAGATTCACCATTAAACGTGTTTCTAATGACATTTCTAGCGAGAAACATACCTTTTACTTGCATAATCTTCAGTCAGTGATTGTGTCTGATCTTTAGTTTTATAGTTATTAGGAAGATTTTATCGGCTCACTCGCATGTTTCAACGATGTCAGGTTGCTAGGGACGCTGCTTTCGCTAAACTAGCAGCTCACGTGTTTCCTGCGTTTGTGTTATTAAACCGTTACTTGTTTATGTAACTTTTAATGATATCATCTTGTTAGAAACATGTATATCTGAGAGCCAACCCAGTCGCCAAAAGCATACGATGACAGTGTAGTTTTTCGTGAACACTGGATTACGTCGCACTTCAACATAAAATAGTGTGTTACACACACACACACACACACACACACACACACACACACACACACACACACACACACACACACACACACACACACACACACACACACACACACACACACACACACACACACACACACACACACAGAGAGAGATATATGGAATAGATTTTGATTTGGGCTGCTTCTAGGACATTTTGGGTGGATTTTGAACGGTATGTGGGCAGGACGTTTTTTGCAGGACCTGGCAACCCTGCGCTGTTGCCCGATGCACTATCATTCAACTTGAACATGTGTTTTTACGGTATAGAGGTGTGGAGGGATGACGTAGTGTGGCAACCCGTCCCCAACCCCTCGGGCTGGAAGACCCTGGGGAGAGGTTGTGGAGCGAGTGTACCACCCATACCTAGCAGGCGGAGCCAGAGGACGTCCCTCCCGGCACACTAATCAGAGAAATAGGAAACACGGGGAACAAGGCAGCTCTTAACAAACATGCTCCCCTGTCCCCAAGCAGAGTTGGAGCTGGGAGCAACAGGAGTAAACCCGAACCACGGACGGACAAGCCGACGGAAGGTGAGCCAAGCCGCTCCCGACAGGCCCCAAGGCCGACGGGAACGACCCCCTGCTCCCCTAGAGAACAGAACATTGCCCCCTCTTTTCCAAGGCTCCCGGAGTCAGTGTATTCTTTCTCGTTATCCCCACGTGGGCGTGTTTTGAGTCATCCCGAATAAATGCCCTCTGGGCTTTGAACCAGCCGTGAAGTGTGGTGATTCCTGATACCTCTGAGACATTTCTGGGCTCGGTTGCCAACCCGTAATTGAGCGTCGCCCTGGGTTCCCTTGACAACAAGCCAACGGGTTTTTCCATTGGATTTTGGTGTGGAACATTATATCTATTTCACGCCTTGGTGTGATACCCAGCACCAGGATGAGGGTGAGGGAGAAGAAGTTTGACCGGTCAGACCGATCTATCTGCACACGGAATATTTTATGTTTGTCAATTTTCTCACTTTTGGATAAATCGTCTGTTGGTCATATCTTTTGGATAAACATACCCTTATAGTCTTTGTTCCCCTAGCAAATGATATAATAAAGTGCACTTTCAGGGAGACTTTTGTTTAACACATTCAGCCAGTTGGAAAAGAAAACACACCAAAAAGGCCTGTTTAGTAAGCAGGATTTGATGCCACATTCCTACAATGATAAAATTCTATTCAATGTGGAAGTAATCCAAGTATTCAGAATGCAATACTCTGATTGATTGATTACATTTGTGGGCATTTATTCTGCAATCTGTAAATGGAAACATATTAAAACTTAAGTATCCTTCCCAACACTGATAATAGCGCATATTTACGACAATTCAAAGACATAAACCTTTAGGCTACAAATGTCTGCCTATTTAGCAGTCTTACGTATCAAACTGAGTGTGTTGTTTGGGTGTTCCAATAAAGTTATACACAAAAATGGGCAAAAGCTACAGTATTATTTTCAATATGATTAATATTTAAACTAAAACAATCAACACTTAAATAATATCATCAATAACATCATATCTCATTGAAATGACTTACCCTACACACGGAGTCAAGTGCATCAAGTAACCGAGTTGGTCCTATCGTGACACATAAAGGGGAGAGGCGACTATAGGCTATCATATTACAACATTGAGGAAGTCTTTATATCACAAAGTGCAACTCAATGTGCTTAACAAAAGATATGATGACCATTTTTAAAACATAAAATAAACAATACAATGTTGATTGTACTTACCTAACCTAATGTAAGGTTAGGTACGTTTTTGGAGGGGTAAAAAGATCATAGTGTTATCGTAGTGTAGAAATTGTGTGTGTATTGTGTGTGCATGTGTGTGTATCTGAGTCTGTGTGAATGTGTGCCTGATCGATGTCTGTCTATTCGTTTGTGTTAATCACACTGATAGTGTGTGTTCTTTGCACTGGGTATCCCAGGTTGACCAGAGAGACCGTACCAGTGCAGAGAGACCGTACAAGTAGCCTACAGGTAGACCGTACCAGTACAGAGAGGCCATACCAGTGCAGAGAGACCAGTATCATTAGCTCTTCATCATAAAGTTGGAGGACAAGATCCAGGTGTTTCAGTTCCTGGGGTGATTGGCTGATTGTTAAAGGCTACAGTATAGTGTTCACATTTTACTTCCTACTTTTAAATATTCTCTGCAATAACCACTAACCTCAGTTCACATCGCTTTAAAGTCGATATATATCTGCACTTCTCTCTCTCATTTACATGACATGCAAAAAACAGATGGGACAAAATTAGCTGTAAGAACAATTTTTCTTAGTAGTTAAATATATATCAACTCTGTGCGTTCGACAGATGACCCATAACAGCAATGTGTGTGCGTTCGACAGATGAGACAGACAATGTTTGTGTTGTCAACAGATGATCTATGAGCCACAAAGAGTCAAAGTCAGTGGATGTTCTCAGAAAGTCGTCAGGGTTTTGAAGTGAGGGAGAGATGTTTGTTAAGGGTAAAGTCATCTTACAGTGCTCAAGTATATAAACTCTCAGTTGACCCAATACTTACTGAATTTCCACACCCACCAGATGGTGACATTTTGTCATTCCTGTCACTATCATGCATTTTATAAGTTAATCATATACTTTTTATTTTTACAGCATTTGACCACAGCTTTCATTCTTGATTATTTTGTTAGGACACTTTTGAAAAAACGTTTTCCTCTTTGCTCCCATGATTTATGTTGCATCTAAACCTTTATCTTAGCCTGGCTCCGCCCGCCTAAGTACTTCCGCTCAATTTGAATTTCCCTTCAGTACTGGGTCTGGATCCTCATGACCATAGGTGAGGATAGGAACGAAGATCGACCGGTAGATCGAGAGCTTTGCCTTGCGGCTCAGCTCTCTTTTCGTTACAACGGTGCGGTAAAGCGAACGCAATACCGCCCCTGCTGCTCCGATTCTCCGGCCAATCTCACGCTCCATAGTACCCTCACTCGCGAACAAGACCCCGAGGTACTTGAACTCCTTCACTAGGGCTAAGAACTCATTTCCTACCCGGAGTAAGCAATCCATCGGTTTCCTGCTAAGAGTCATGGCCTCAGATTTAGCGGTGCTGATCCTCATCCCAGCCGCTTCACACTCGGCCGCCAGCCGATCCAGTGAGTGCTGAAGGTCACAGGCCGATGATCCCATGAGGACCACATCATCTGCAAAAAGCAGTGACGAGATCCTCAGACCACCGAACTGCAACCCCTCCCCACCACAACTACGCCTCGATATCCTGTCCATGTATATCACAAACAGGATTGGTGACAAGACGCAGCCCTGGCGGAGACCAGCACCCACTGAGAACGAAACTGACTGGCTGCCGAGGACGCGAACACAGCTCTCGCTTTGGGAGTACAGGGATTGGATGGCCCTGAGGATAGACCCCCTTACCCCATACTCCCGCAGCACCTCCCACAGTTTCTCCCGGGGGCCCGGTCATACGCCTTCTCCAGATCCACAAAACACATGTAGACCGGATGGGCATACTCCCAGGCCCCCTCCAGGATCCTTGCGAGAGTGAAGAGCTGGTCCGTAGTTCCACGACCGGGGCGAAAACCGCATTGTTCCTCTTCAATCTGAGGTTCGACGATCGGCCGAACCCTCCTTTCCAGCACCTTGGAGTAGACTTTACCAGGGAGGCTGAGAAGTGTGATACCCCGGTAATTGGCACACACTCTCTGGTCCCCCTTTTTGAACAGGGGAACCACCACCCCGGTTTGCCACTCCTTTGGCACTGTACCCGACTCCCACGCGATGTTGAATAGGCGTGTCAACCATGACAGCCCCTCAACACCCAGAGCCTTTAGCATTTCTGGCTGGATCTCATCAATCCCTGGGGCTTTGCCACTGCGGAGATGTTTGACTACCTCAGTGACCTCCACCAGGGAAATTGACGACGAAACACCATCAACCTCGAGCTCTGCCTCCAACATAGAGGGCGTGTTATTCGGATTCAGGAGTTCCTCAAAGTGTTCCTTCCAACGTCCGACGACCTCCTCAGTTGAGGTCAACAGAGTCCCATCCTTACTGTACACAGCTTGGATGGTTCCCCGTTTCCCCCTCCTGAGGTGCCGGATAGTCTTCCAGAAACACTTTGGTGCCGACCGAAAGTCCTTCTCCATGGCCTCTCCGAACTTCTCCCACACCCGCTGCTTAGCCTCCGACACGGCAGCAGCTGCAGCCCTTCGGGCCTGTCGGTACCCTGCAACCGAGTCAGGAGTCCTCCAGGATATCATATCCAGGAAGGCCTCCTTCTTCAATCGGACGGCTTCCCTGACCACCGGTGTCCACCACAGTGTCCGAGGGTTACCGCCCCTTGAGGAGCCTAAGACCCTGAGGCCACAGCTAGCCACCGCAGCTTCAGCAATGGAGGCTTTGAACACCGCCCACTCCGGCTCAATGCCCCAAAACCTCCACAGGAATGCCGGGAAAACTCTGCCGGAGGTGTGAGTTGAAGATACCTAGGACGGGGGCCTCCTCCAGACGTTCCCAGTTCACCCGCACTACTCGTTTGGGCTTACCAGGTCTATCCGGAAATTTCCCCCATTCCCTGATCCAACTCACAACCAGATGGTGGTCGGTTGACAGTTCCGCCCCTCTCTTTACCCGAGTGTCCAAAACATGCGGCCTCAGATCAGATGACACGATCACAAAATCGATCATTGATCTTCGGCCTAGGGTACTCTGGTACCAGGTACACTTATGAGCACCCTTATGTTCGAAGATGGTGTTTGTTATGGATAATCCATGACTAGCACAGAAGTCCAATAACAAACGACCGCTCGGGTTTAGATCAGGGAGGCCGTTCCTCCCCACCACGCCTCTCCAGGTGTCTCCATCGTTGCCCACGTGGGCGTTGAAGTCACCCAGCAGAACTACGGAGTCCCCTACTGGAGCCCCATACAGGACTCCATTCAGGGTCTCCAAGAAGGCCGAGTACTCTGAGCTGCTGTTTGGTGCATACGCACAAACAACAGTCAGAGTTTTCCCCCCTACAACCCTTAGGCGCAGGGAGGCGACCCTCTCGTCTACCGGAGTAAACTCCAACACCGCGGCGCTCAGCCGGGGATTTATGAGTATCCCCACACCCGCCCGGCGCCTCACGCCCTTGGCAACTCCGGAGAAGAATAGAGTCCAACCCTTATCCAGGAGTACGGTACCAGAGCTGAGACTGTGCGTGGAGGTAAGCCCCACCAGATCTAACTGATAGCGCTCCACCTCCCTCACAAGCTCCGGTTCCTTTCCCCACAGCGAGGTGACGTTCCACGTCCCCAGAGCCAGCTTCTGCCGCATGGTTCCGACCATCTAAGGTGATGGTCTGCCTGTCTCAGGGTGGAAAGCTGGTTAGGGGTACATTTACCTCATGTGCTCTAGTCAAAGTCCTACAACAAAACAATGCCCCTCCTCAACACTCTTGTTTGTTTTTTGCAATGGAACCCATCACTCAATAAATAAAGGATTCACCCTATCAATTATTTAGGCTGAACTGGCGCAGGCTAGTCTCCTCTCTTCCTAACCCCAGCGGTGTCTGTCTCACTGTGACTATATCAAATAGTGTTGTGGTGTCTGGTCCGTCGAGACCCCTGACCTTCGCTGCCACCCATGTGGCTGCGCACCCGACCCCAACGGGTCTTCCCACAGGTGGTGGGCCCATGAGATAAAGAGAGGGGGGGTGCCACGTAGTTTGTTCGGGCTGTGCCCGACCGGGCTCCGTGGCAAACCCGGCCACCAGGCGCTCGCCATCGAGCCCTCCGTCTGGGCCTGGCTCCAGACGGGGGCCCCGGGCTTCCTCCGGGCCGGGTCACATCTCCTCTTTTTTCGATATTCATTGAGGATTTTTGAACCATTCTTAGTCTGGCCCCTCACCTGAGACCACTCTGCCATGAGAGACCCTACCATGAGCACAAGGCTCCAGACAGCACAGCCCTCAGGTTCACAGGGACACGCAAACCCCTCCACCACGATAAGGTGACGGTTCCAGGAGAGGCGTGTGTGTCTATGGAATTCATTTCCTGAACGCATAAAAAGTGCCCCAACTTTTCCCAGTTTTTAATTGCCTTTTGCTATCTGCCGACTTACAGTCTGTTGTACCCTTTTAGCAGTTTTTTTATACTATGATTACATAATGCTTTTTTATGCTTAAACTTTAAAAAATGTTATCATCATATCTTTTGTTAAGCACATTGAGTTGCACTTGTGATAACCTCGTTTGAGATAATGAATACTCAAAAGATGTTTAGTTTAGTTTAGTTTAGTTTATTAGGATCTCCATTAGCCATTGCACTTGGCAAGAGCTACTCTTCCTGGGGTCCACATTTAAAGGTGCCATGGCATGAAAATCGCACTTTATGAGGTTTTCTAACATAAATATGAGTTCCCATAGCCTGCCTATGGTCCCCAAGTGGCTAAAACTTGCGTCCGGTGTAAAACGAGATCTTGGCCCGCCAATGAGGCACGACCGTGCGAGCGCCACATGTGTGTGTGTGTGTGAATACACACTGTAACGCAAGTGTTTCTTGACGGTTTTTTGACGTCTCTTGTATATCGACAATGAGACTGTAGTGGGGGTTATCTCAGCCATGGTTGAGAAGGAATTGGGGTAAAGGAAATTTGGCTTTGACTCCCTGAAGTACATGAACTGCGACATGCCGCCGGTTGCCGCGAGGCACCATCGCCCGGCAGCGGGCAGCCGGCAGCAGGCAGCTCGCGGTTCAGTCTACTACAGATTGATGTGAAAGTGGAAGAACCAGAGACGTCGCAGAACCCGATGAAGTCGTTTGTGATTCATAATATCTTCTGGAGGTGCACACAGCTTTCGGCCGTGATAATATGTATTATATGATATCTATGCATTATATGATATTATTTAGATATAGAGCTCCAGGACTGTATCGCAAGTGTTGTACACTTCCTTGTTATTTGGATAACCGTTCTGCTGTTGGGGTTATGGCGCATAACACGTCAGACTCTCCTCTCTGGTATACAACGAGACTCGTAGTGGGGGTTATCTCAGCCATGGTTGAGAATGAATTGGGGGAAAGGAACTTTGGCTTTGACTCCCTCAAGAACATGAACCACGACATGGAGGAGAAAGGGATTGTTGGCGGCGAATGTCTCCCACTTGAGCCCCGCTTCCCGCTGCCAAGGGACCACCGCCTCGGCGCTGCAGGAGACGGTGGTGCCTAAGCGCTGCACGGCAACAATCCCTTTCTCCTCCTTGTCGCGGTTCAGTCTACTTCACATTGATGTGGACGTGGAAGAACCAGGAACGTCGGAGAACCCAACGCAGTCGTTTGAGATTCATAATATCGGCTCACACAGCTTTTTGCCGTGATAATATAAATTATATGATATAGATATCTATGTAGGCTATATGATTTTATTTAGATATAGAGCTCCAGGGCTCCCGTGTGTTCTAGAATATTTACAGAACACGGCTAAAGGCTGTGTGCGCCTCGCCATTGCGATACATCCACTGTAAACAGAGCGCATGGTACCGTGGCTGCAAGCTGCTCAGGGCCACACCCCCACCCTCCTCCTTGACCCCCCTCGCTCCTCCTCATTTGTAGCTTTTGCATAGCTACAGACACCAAATCAGCGCATTTGGGGGAAGCTCAATGTGCGACTGGCTCGGAGTGGCTGTAACTGCACCATGGCTGAATTTCGTGAACGTCTTTGATTACCTATATTACCTATAATTAATACCTATATTAAAGCATCCATAAAATAGCATGTCATGGCACCTTTAACAAGACAAACATACAATAAATCAACAATACATGAAAACAGGATAAAGAATAAAAGAGAACAGAAAAAAACAAAACAAAAACATACACAATTATTACATCATAGAGAGGGAGAAGAAAGACATACATAGGTAAAATTGTGAAGTAGCAAGTATGATGTTTCAAGTCCAAATAAACTAATGTGAATTATTAAAATGGATTTTGAGCTGTTTTTCAAAGTGTATTCTAACCTTAATATCTATGATTGTGTGAGGTAAAGCGTTCCATATTGACATCGCTCTGTACATAACTGTTTTTTTGATCGCATTAGATTTAGGCATGGGCACTGTAAAACGTTCCATTACCACCTGCCTGGTAGAGTAGTTATGTATATTACTGGTGTAATGAATTAATTTGTACAAACAATTAGGTTTGTTGCTAACACAAATGCTCCTAAAAATTAATGTGAGACTAGCAAGCAATCTTTGTTCTAACATGAGCCAAGATAGGCATTTATGCATTCGTAAAATATTAGTCCTATTTCTACACTGAAGTGCCAGACTTCCTTATTGTTGTAATATGATAGCCTAGGTCGCCACTTCCCTGTCTGTGTCTCAATCAGAACCAGTCGGTTACTTGATGCACTTGACTCTGTGTGTAGGGTAAGTCATTTCAATGAGATATGATGTTATCGATGCTATTACTTAATTGTCGATTGATTTAGTTGAATATAAATCATATTGAAAATAATATTGTAGCTTTTGCCCTTCTTTGAGTATCACTTTATGGAAACAGCAAATTCGTTAGACTTCGTTAGACTGTTAAATATAGGCGGACAGTTATTGCCTAAAGGTTTATATCTTTGAATTGTCCTAAATATGCTCTTTTGATAAAAATAAAAACATAGATAATGCAGACTTCATTGTAGTGTTATATATCTTGTAATGGGAAACTCAAACTACCTTTTGTTGGGTGTTCCCTTTTTGATAAGGAACTATATGTCCCCCCTTCATGACATAGTTAACTCACGATTAATCGCGAGTAATCGCGATTAATCTCAAATCTTTTTTCTATGCTAAATATCCCTTGATTTCTTCGTCCCATTAATTGTTCTAATTTTAATGCTCTTATCAACATGGAAAAGTGCATCGGCTTGCCTTGTGCAAATGTTTTATTCTTGATAACAACATTGGCATATGCTGCTCAAAACAGGACGATACAAAAAAAAAGCCTATAGTGCAATTAAACGATGAATATACAAACATACTGCCTTGAACATAGCAGTCAGGCTACTGCTTCTTTGTTTTGAGCCAAAAAAAATAAATAAAAAAATAAAGAATATTTTCAAAATAATAAATTGCGTTAACCGCGCGATGAAAAAATTAACACCGTTAAAATTGGTTTGCGTTAACATTGTTAATGATGCGTTTAACTGACAGCACTAGTCCTCACGAGTTCCATCAAGACAATGACTACCTTATGGCTAACCTATTAGCCTTCTATAGTTTTATTGGGGAGCAGAGCTGTTCTCAACATTCCTGAGACCTGTCCGCCACTGTATGAGTCCTTGCTTTACCCAATGCATTGGACTTCTTTATTTATTCACGCTTCTAGCTTAATTAATGTCATGATGGGAATTTGAAACTTTAATCTTCGTCAAATAACTAAGTTAAAAAGGATTAGTTTAGGACGAGATAAGTTCCAAGAAACAAACTTGTGTTTTCTTGTTTGTGTTTTTTCGCATTTTTTGGCAAGATAATCTGCATAAAATGTATATGGACCCCTCTCTCGATTGATTGTATGGTTCAGTGTTGGATCCAGTTTTCAGCTCAGAGCGTGCTCATCCTCCAGTCGGTGCGCATACAAGCAGAACGGATGGTGAACTGTCGGTAGAGAAAAAGTGCAGACAATTATTCACCCAGTTTATCGAGAGAAATGTTAACATTTATTCACAGATCTTCTTTTGGTGCCCAGACTTTAAAGTTTGATGCCTCTTTTATTTAAAAGATGTCTTTCATTAACATATGGTGTATTTTAAGATCAAATCAATACGATTTCCATCTCACTCGCTTGAACGCCTGGCCGAGGGTGGCTTGACGAGGCTGGCTGCTAGCGCCAGCTTCAGGGGCTGTGGCAGCTCGTTCCTGCGGGCTTGCTACCAAATATTTTGCCTAAGTGCTGACCGCTGCCAAGGCGGTGATCCCTCGGCAGTGAGGCTCCAGCGGGAGACAGACGCAGTCAACAATCCCTTTCTCCTCCATGTCGTGGTTCAGTCTACTTCAGATTGATGTGGACGTGTCAGAACCAGAGACGTCGGAGAACCCTACGCGGTTTGAGATTTATAATATCGTCTGGAGGCTCACACAGCTTTTGGCCGTGATAATATATATTATATGTAAGGCTGGGGGTAAACAATTATTTTATAGATTAGTCGACTAATCTAATGACTAATTGGACGATTATCTATTTTTCTGTTGCTCGATTAATAAAAACCATAATGTATCTCAAATAAATACCAAAAAAATCTTAATAATATACTTTATTTAATACGGAAACCGTAAAGGGACATGAAAAAAAAATGTTTTAAACGTTTCTCGTGAGCACGAGAAAGTATTTTGTGCGCACGAGAAAGTATCGTACGCATATCACTGGCAGTGTGTGCGTGTGCGTGTGTGTGTGTGTGTGTGTGTGTGTGTGTGTGTGTTCTTTAAATGTGAATAAGTGCACATGTAAATCTCGATTTTATTTTAATAAAGTATTGATTGTTCAGCATAATGCAGTCTAGTGATTTGGGGTAACGTCTGTGAAGTGTCCCTACCAAAGCTGAGACCAAACTTACGCCCATGGAATAAGGTACCCATCCTGTCAAGAATTGGTGGCCGCTTCATTCCGACCATATTCCGACCTATAAGGCACACTAACCATCTCGTAGTTGGAGGCAAAAGAGTATACTCGCTCCAATAGTGCGAGATAAAAAATATAGCACATTCATTTTAATGATTTTAGCTTGTGTGTGCCCGTGCCCGCGATAAATCACACACAAGCTAAAATCAGAGACTAGACTGACACGCACGCTATCGCTCGCTCTCCTCGCTCGTCCACCTACTCGCTGACGACACACACACACACACACACACACACACACACACACACACACACACACACACACACACACACACACACACACACACACACTGCCAGTGATATGCGCACAATATTTCCCCGTGCTCATGAGATACTTTCTCGTGCGCACGAGATACTTTCTCGTTTGAGATGCTCCAACATTGCTGTCGTGCTCTTGTGATATGCCAACTCCATTTGGCAGAGAGTACAAATCACAACACCTTTCCGTTTAGGACTTAACTTGAAGTATTTCCATACCTTTGATGATTTTGTGCGCGGACATCTTCCTTTTTTTCCTTTATTTTCCTTTATTGTGTCGACGACACGTCATCGACGCGTCGCTACAACTCTAATTATATGATATAGATATCCATGTATAACATGATATTATTTAGATATTGAGCTCCGGGACTCCCGTGTGTTCTAGAATATTTACAGAACACGGCTAAAGGCTGTGTGCGCCTCGCCATACACCACCATAAACAGAGCGCTTGGTACCGTGGCTGCAAGCTGCTCAGGGCCACACCCCCATCCTCCTCCTTGACCCGCCTCTCTCTTCCTCATTTGCTTTAAAGCTAGAGACACCGAAACGGCGCATTTGGGGGAAGCTCATTGTGCGACTGGCTCGTAGTGGCTGTAAATCTGCACCACGGCTGTATTTCGGGAACGTCTTCAAAAACTGTGTTTGGGGCCTAGTAATATCTATATTAAAGCATCCATAAAGTACCATGGGACCTTTAAATCGCCTACATTATTTTAAGCATTATTTTTTCTGTGATTAATTAATCGAATTAATTAATTAATAGTCTGGGGTCAAAAGGAGCCGGCACCACGCCGCTTATGAGATAACAAAAAGTTAATGTGTATTTCTCTCATAACTTTTTGTCATTATTAAAGAGAGGCCTGATTCTCAGATATGCAGGTTGGATGGCTACGCTGTAGGTCTGGGAAGAACTTCAGGCCAAAATCTTGCAAGCGAGCCGCTGGGTGCAGGTGCAACGAGATGGAGCACTTGCTGAGTCATTTCCTGTAGGGCTGGAGCCACAGGTTGTAGCGTATGCGTCCTTTGAGACCCCCTTTGATATATAAGAGACCTCAAAGTACAGCTTACTTAAATGTTGTCGACCTGCAGTAACCTATTGCATCACTTCCTTTAGGGCTTCGGCCTCCTAATTGATCATTGTAGTATAATTGAATGCCCTCTTTCATATATATGATACCTCCACCACTGGGACGTGGCAACAATTCTCCAAATCCATATGGGGAGGGGGGGGTGATGCTTGTGGACAGTAGGGTTGTACACTAGACATAAATAGGAAGCAAACTCAGGAGAAGGAATGACCTCTCACAAATATATATTTAATAAATTGTTTCAATTAACCCTGCCTTGTTAAATCATTGAGCTTGGTGTTTTGCTTTCAAAAATAGGTTATAGAAGAAGTCTAAACTGCAGAAAATAAAAACATCCAAGCTGCCTTTTAAGGATACCTTGGAATATCTGTCTATTTTTTAACCATCGGACCCTAGTTTACGACAAAAACAACACAATGGACGGCAGCTCCTTTGCCGTGTGGTTTTTAGAGCCATGTAAGGATTAGATTAGAGGGGCTGGTCGATAGCAACCACCATAGCAACCATGACGGTCAAGTGACTGGATGCAACCCCGTTGAAAAAAATTTAATACCACCCTACACACTGAGGAGAATAATGATATTTAAATTATTATGACCATGTCATTATAGTCTTTATTTGCATGGGTTTACATTTCGTTCTGTGTAGCATGGAAAAATCTGAGAAACACTCCCATTCAGAATGCATTGGTTTACATTTCGTTCTTTGGAGCACAGTTATTTTTATTTATTTATTTATTTTCAGTTTTTGTGGAGGTGCTTCAAAGATGCTAATTTTTCTGCAATAATCCAAAATCCAATGGAAAAACCCGTTGGCTTTTTGTCAAGGGAATCCCAGGTCGGGACTCTCTAAATCGACGCCACTTCGACCTGGGCGGGACTTTACGTCCTACGTCACTCGCTATGTGCATGTGAGAAAGGTTTTGGCTTTTAGTGTCTATGGGTTGGTAATAACGGTTCTGATGATTTTTCTGATGGAAAAGTGGTCTTTTATTTCCATAATCTTTGTTCAGTGAACGCATAAACCCGTTTGTTAGTTAGCAGTTAAACAAAATGCAATCTCTTTGTTTACAGTTACCAACGACCAACGTTTAAAGACTGATGATTGGGGGTTCGATTCCCTAGTGATGCAAGGTTTTTTCTTTCATTTTGGACTGCACACACATCGCGAGTGACGGATACTCGCACAATGTACACACATCACTGTCTTTACAATTTCTAGGCAACCGAAGTTTGAAGATTGTCAAGTGGTTAACTCTTGAACTAAGACCTGATGGGTTAGTGGTCAGAGAACAACTCATTGTTACTGGGGTTAAGGTTAGGGTAACGGTAAGGGTAAGACACAAAGTGTTTTTGCAACACAATATTTCTTACAATAACAAAGTTCAATGTTTTGATGACTCCAGTAGGAAACTTAAGATACCTAGAGAAATGCCTGAGTGCTCACAAAACATCAACAAGTCAGCAGTGTGGTAGGCTACAGGGTGATCATTTCTGATATACAGTACAAAAGCTGAAACTATTAGCCAGGAGTGGGAAAGATGCAGACGCAGACGTGGGAAGCAATAAGACGCACCAACACACAGTTGCCTGTTGCAAAGTGGTTCAGAGTTTAATATAAATAGTTAGGGTTAGCTTGTATGGCGTTATCTGGTATGGCTATAGTCTAATGTTAGCTTTGTTCGTGTTGTTTCGTCATGTCATTTGTTGAAATATAGCCTATCATCACAGACTGTAGGAATGTCACCCACCCTCCATCGCGTACGACACTGACGCTCGTAATCCTGTAGTGCAAGGGAGTTCATTCATAGATCCCTGAGACAAACGGCTACGCGCACACATGCACACCCATAGCGAGTGACGTAGGACGTAAAGTCCCGCCCATGTCGAAGTGGCGTCGATTTAGAGAGTCCCACCCATAGACATCATATAGGTGTCTATGGTCCCACCCAGGTCGACGCTCACTTCCGGGTTGGCCAACATACGTCATCCCTCCACCACTCTATACTGTAAACACATGTTCAAGTTGAATGATAATGCATGAATCTATTCATGCTATTCATGACAATTATTTTGTCCATGGTGGATCCAGATCTGTTCCGGAGCATTTCTGCACCTCGGGCAACAGCGCAGGGTTGCCAGGTCCTACCTGCAAAAAACGTCCTGCCCACATACCGTTCAAAATCCACCCAAAATGTCCTAGAAGCAGCCCAAGTTGTTAATAAATGCGAAATGCATTGTGTGTGTGTGTGTGTGTGTGTGTGTGTGTGTGTGTGTGCGTGTGCGTGTGTGTGTGTTAGCGTGCGTGCGTGCGTGTGTGTGTGCTTAGCACGCTATTTTATGTTGAAATGCGACGTAATCCAGTGTTCACGAAAACGTACACTGTCAACGTATGCTTTTGGCGACTGGGTTGGCTCTCAGATAAACGTGTTTATCAAACAAGATGATATTGTTGCGTCACAGGGTTACAGGGTTACAATGTTATTCATGTTACATTGTCATTGTACAAAGTCTGACAGAATTTACACCTTGATCTAAAGCGTCACAGGGTTTGGGAGGAAAGGGCGGGCCTTCTGAGAGGGGGTTCCGGGGGTTTCTTTCCGGGCGGGAGTTTTGGTTGTTGTAGTTTTCCGGTGGAGCTGTGCCTGCCTGTCCGATTGTGGAATCCAATAAACCTGCTATCAAGCTTACTTCGTTCAATGCCTCGCCTGTGGTTATTACAATATCATTAAAAGTTACATAAATTAACGGTTTAATAACACAAACGCAGGAAACACGTGAGCTGCTAGTTTAGCGAAAGCAGCGTCCCTAGCAACCTGACGTCGTTGAAACATGCGAGTGAGCCGATTAAATCTTCCCAATAACTATAAAACTAAAGATCAGACACAATTACTGACTGAAGATTATGCAAGTAAAAAGTATATTTCTCGCTAGAAATGTTATTAGAAACACGTTTAACGGTGAATCGATCCTAAAATATTGCATTTCCAATTCAGATAATAAAGATTAATAAAAATCATACACATTCACTGACTGAAGATTATGCAAGGAAAATGTACATTTCTCGCTAGAAATGTCATTAGAAACACGTTTAATGGTGTATCTGTCCTAAAATATTGCATTTCCCATTCAGATAATAACGATTAATATGGCTACGTAACAATTTCACCAAATGCTAGGAGAACGTATCGCCCCCTGTTGGTGCTATTCCCCCATTCATGTCCATGAGAAGGACGCGTGTTCAGGGTGACGCTTTGGTCAGGCAAAGCGTGACCCTGAACACGCCTTGCGATGTGGACAGACGTATCTATTTTACGCCTTGGCGTGATACCGGGAGAGGGTTAGCTAGGCGCGTCCCGAGCAACCACGAGCGTCCACGAGCGGCCCCGAGACTTCAGAATGTCGTTATTTGCATGACCGCTAGAGGCGCTACATTTTGATACGCTCCAGTGGGTCGTAATTTGGAGCGGTACAAACGACCAATGCGGTCGTATTTTCTAGGAGGACAGGCTGTCAAATTAACTTATGCATCTCCTCAAAACAATTAGACAATTACCTTGTAGCGTTTCTTCAGGTTTTCCCACTTCTTTGAGGCCTGCTGTGGGGTTACACGTCCCTCCAAACCCAGTTCTTTTACCAATTGCCTGTGTCATAAAAAAAAATTAAGGGTTAGTTATATTAATTAATGAAAAAGCCTAAAAAAACACTGACTGTTTGTATGCGGTGAAGCAACTTTACTCACTCCCAAAGTGCTTTCGACGCACTTTTGGACCGGAGAAACTTGGCGTCGTTGGTGGTCCTGAACGCTATCACTGTCCTCACTTCCTGAGGATACCCTGGAACGATAAATGGATCATATGATATCCAGATCACGCTAAACATGCAATCAAATGGGCGAAATGGGACATGAAAGTAGGGCAAGTGTTGACATGGAACTATCCATGTTGCGGAGATCGCGAGCTAATTCGCTAACTAGCGATTAGTGCATGACAATTCAACCCGCGGTGGTTATGTATCTGGTTATAACGAATGTCTATAATGCATTGAAACTATATTTCGATAATGCAATGGTTATCAGAATTGTATTATCTTTATTAACGAAGGAATTACTTACATTTGTGGCTCGGTGACTTCCCGTATGCTGCCATCTCGCCGAGAATGTTTCTCAAATGGTTAATACCGGTTAACACCGGTTTATAAAAGGAACACATTCTCACATTGAACTCACATTTATCCACCATTCTCTAAGCATTTTTAAAACGAATGACTGCATTACTTGGCAGGGGATAAATATAACATTACATATATAATATTACTAATATAATGTATTAGTATAAAGCTTATTTTTAATCTGGAGTCACTAGAACATGGAAGATCTGGATATCATACGACATGAGCCCGGCAGCTCCCCGACCGTGGGCCGCCCGCAGTCGGTGCCCATCGAGGGTGCCCATCGAAAATCTCAATTTTGAGGGGATGTTAGCCCTCCCCCTTACCCCTCAAGCTACCTTAAAGTGGTATTGGGACGTTGCTCCACGGCGCATGCACGCGCAACAGCGAGGGCTAGGGCTGAGATTTTCTTTGGAGCAAAGGAATGAGATTCAACCTAAGACTATGATAACGCAGTGCCTGTTTTGTGGTGATAATGCCCTCACATTACGGACTGTCATCCCATTACTGCCTGACCTTCACTTTATTCCCCTTCTATAATTTTATTCCATCCAGTGCCTGGAAAATGGGTTTAATACGTTTAAAAGGAACCTCTAGATTGTATCTCACAACAACACAGTGAAGGCAGTCACCAATCGATCCATCTAGTGGAGGGGTACAGCCTGCAGGACCGGCCAATCCAGCCAATATACTGTTTCAAACTGCACCGACAACATCATCAGTCTACAAAAGAAAACTCAAGAAAAAAAGGTATGTCAAATTTATTAAATATTATTTTTGTATGTGGAGTTTGTGTGTTGGAGAGCTGGTTCAAGCAGCCTCACCTGGCCCGTGTCAGACTGATCGCTCCAGGACTGGGTGAGGCTGTACACACCTGTGAGACATTGGCCTAATCAAGGCGCGCACCACTAAACCATCCATCACCCGACACGCGCCAGAGCTACAGAGGGGGCATGGTCACAACACCTCCTCTGGCTGGGACATCTTGACAGCTGGCCAATAAATTGGTTTGTACCACTAAGGCTGTGTGTGGAAGGGTCAAAGTAGTCCCCCAAATCACCTGGGGCCGGTTGCACCAACTGGGCGTAAGCCTGGTCGTAACTACACCTGGTCGTAACTTGGAACTCGTAACTTTTCACTAAGACCAGGCGTAAATCCTACGCCTGGTCAGGGGCAGGCGTAGAGTTGAAATTCCAGGCTGTTTCTATAGCAATTACATCCAATCCAATGCAGCTTTACCACCATCCTTGCAACGCTTCGTTGCAAGGATAAAAACAACTCTCTCCAATTATCAAACACAGTATTCCTGTATTAAATGCAAATGAAGTTGAGACACACACACACACACACACACACACACACACACACACACACACACACACACACACACACACACACACACACACACACACACACACACACACACACACACACACGCTCGAGAATTTGAAAGCCTTAACCAAAGTCAAGTCAACAAGATGATTTGTGGCGGTCTTCAGGTGTCCGTGGAACAAAGTGCCTGACAGAGTTGCAGAGGGACATGTTGGGGCCTTCCTGTCTTCCAGAGAACAGGGGGAATCGCACAGCTGGAATGTAAACACAGGGGCAGCTGAGGACAGGTGCATCATGGGTAAATAACTGAACTGCAGGGGCACGGGCGTGGGCAGGGGAAATGAGTTGTTTGAAGTCTGGGGCCGTGAATGCCAGTGTGTTCTGCCCATGTGTTACTATTTAGGCATCAAAGGAAGCTTGAGTCCCCAGCTATTGCATTATGGGTTCAAAGCTAGCTCGCGCTAACGCAATTGATACGATAAAGCCTTCCATCATAATCCATTTATGATTGATCATATATCATATTTAACATTAATAAATATTAATATATACATATAAGATAAAGGTATGGATATGAAACAAAATTTATATTATTTATGTATTTCATATTTATCTTGTGGATCATGGTACCCTCAGACACCCATAACAGCATCTCAGGGTTAGCAGGTCATGTGACCCGATACACCGGCCTTCTAGAACCTTCCAGCTTCTCTAGTCGTCCTCCCTCTGCCCAGCGATGAACCTCGCTGCCTCGTGCCCACTGCCTCCGTCCGTTGACAGATCCCCATTGACTTTGAATGGGGACGGACACGCAATGCATTGTGGGTCCGTGCGTCGAAGGCTCCGTCAAAAAGTTGAAAAATTTTCCACTTTTTCGGCAGCGACGGATCCGTCATCCAATCGGAACACGTATGCAAATGTGTGAAATGTCTCGGGCTCTGACGACCCTGGAAACCTCCCCCATCCGTCAGACACGCCTTCTGAGTCCTTTGACTGACGGTGCAGTGGGCACGAGGCTGACGGGTGGGGTTGAGGAGGTGGGCGAGCACTAATGTATCGCCATGGTGATGACCACGTCCTCTGTGGCCTGTGATGGTTTCCTGTGTTCCTGATGGGGTCACCTGACCTGTTTCACTCAGTCAGTGCCAGGCTGGGTTGGCATTAAATGCGTCGGGATTCAAAACATCTCTTTTCCAATTCCCCAGTTGCGTGTGATCAGCCCTGTTGTAACGGCAGACGCATGTGCTCATAGACCGGAGGAGGACACACACATCGGGCCACTATAGGAGGCATCCGTCTCCAACAGCGTGCCTTATTTCCATGTTTTAGATGTTATCATTCATTCACTGTCTCATCTCTGATTATCTGTCGCGTTATTATGGATAGACATGTGACGCCATGCAACGATCAACGTTTATATTTCCCTAGTGGGATGGATGGATAACAACATTATGTTTAAATAGACGTCTTTATGGATGGATGGTTACATAGAAGAATAGATGGATGGATGGTTAGATAGAAGTATAGCTGGATGGATGGTTAGATAGAAGTATAGATGGATGGATGGTTAGATAGAAGTATAGATGGATGGATGGTTAGATAGAAGTATAGATGGATGGATGGTTAGATAGAAGTATAGATGGATGGATGGTTAGATAGAAGTATAGATGGATGGATGGTTAGATAGAAGTATAGATGGATGGATGGTTAGATAGAAGTATAGATGGATGGATGGTTAGATAGAAGTATAGATGGATGGATGGATGGATGGATGAATGGGTGGATGGAAGGAAGGATAGATGGATGAATGTTTAAATAGATGGATGGATGGAAGATGGCTGGATGGATAGACGGATGGGGGATGAACGGTCAGAAGGGTGGATAGGGTGGTGGATCGATGGAAGGATGTTTAGATAGCTTGTCTAAACATCCTTGTTCTAATGAACAAGGATGTGAACAATGATATAATACTAAGACAGCGGTGTCAAACTGACTGTATGCCGAGGCCACAACACACCGAACCCTTCCTTATTGACTTGTCACCGGAAGGTAGCTAGTTCGATCCCCCCGGCTCCTCCTAGCTGAGTGTCGAGGGGTTCCTGAACGTCAGTATGTCGTAAAAAGAATCTGCTAAATGCCTTAAATGTAAATGGGCAAAAAAACAGTTCTTAAATGGTGGAGAACATCAGATTCTTCAGTCAGTGAATGTGTATGATTTTTATTAATCTTTATTATCTTTCACTTGGCTTTGTCTTTACGGAGATACTGCGAAACCGGATAGATCGAAACCGTAACGGTTTCGCCTGTTTCGGCTTCGTGTGGACGAGCCCTTATTTGACTCTGACTCAGTGACGGTAAATCTTTTATCTGACAATATTTAAATTTGCAGAACAAGTTCCTTGTTCTAATGAAACGAAACTATGTTGACTTGAAACGGGACAAACTGTCATCTCAACTGGACACACCTGACGTCTCTCTCTCTCTCTCTCTCTCTCTCTCTCTCTCTCTCTCTCTCTCTCTCTCTCTCTCTCTCTCTCTCTCTCTCTCTCTCTCTCTCTCTCTCTCTCTCTCTCTCTCTCTCTCTCTCTCTCTCTCACACACACACACACACACACACACACACACACACACACACACACACACACACACACACACACACACACACACACACACACACACACACACACACAAACACAAACACACCTTTTCAAATTCCCTTTGAAGCTTCATTGACTCATGCTAATTACTTTTCCCTGGAATATCTCCGTAACGAAAGCGCCTCCAGTGCTGGCTTCGGGCCCGCCCGGCCCGGCCTCTGTGCCGTGTCCCTGCAGCGTTCCTGCTGTGACCGCGTAGGACCGCCGGGTCACAGACTACTATTCCCCTAATCATTCAGTAGATTAAGAAACGCTGTTCACCGCTAACCTCGACACGTCCCCCTGAAAGAAGAAGTGTTAATTCAGAACAAAAAACATTTTCCAGATGTTCCGAAAGAAAGCCAACGGGCCTTAGTGTGCGAAGATCAAACAGTGGTTCCTGTCACCTGACGGTTTCGGACTCAGTGTCAGGGCTGTGTGGACAAATCTTTTCCACGGGAGAGTTTCTGTGTCGTGATTAAAAACATGTCTTTGCCAATTCCTGGGTTTGGGTGGTCAGCCCTTTTTTTTAGTGTCACCTTCATCATGTGGGCAGAGGCGGGGCGAGGAGGAGACACTGGAGCCCTCTATCACAGCTCTGTCTCCGGCCTCGTACCCAGAAGAATCTGATGTTCTCCACCATTTAAGAACTGTTTTTTTGCCCATTTACATTTAAGGCATTTAGCAGATTCTTTTACGACATACTGAAGGGAAAAAACGGTCTGTCTAGTTACTGGATCAGATAAAATGAGACGGAGAGGTAATAAAGTCTATCGGCACGAGGACCTTGGATTTATTAAGTAAAGTGGCAACGGTTATACAGAGTCATAAAGCGTGAGAAATCGAATATGTCTAAGTCCCTAATCAGCGCTGATGGTTCGTCCAGAGCTTCGCCTCCGTGGAAGGTCTGCTTCAGAAGAAGGTGAAGAGTCTCTCTGTGACACACTCTTATGCTGTATCTTCCTCTTGGTGAGGTGTGTGCGTTTGAGACGTATGTGGTTCTGTGTGTCTTTGCGTGACCTTGGCTCTCAGGCCCTAGTGTATCTACTCGTGTTCTTCCTGATGGGGGAGCGCCTCAAAGAGTCTCCTGTTTGTGGCCCTCCCGTTCTGAGGATGAAACAGTGCATTGTCTGAGTGTTTACCATTTGCCTGGCGGAGAAATGGGGCCTTAGCTCTGGCCTCGACCTGACTATGTTATCATGTGTGTGTTATGTGTTTAAAAGTTGAATGTGACTGCCATGTGTTGTGCTCATCAGGCGTTAAGAGTTGACTATTGTAAGGTGACTGCCATGTGATGTGCTGATCAGGCTGGGGTAGGAGTTAGCTATATTTATAATGTACATGTGATGTGCTCAGCAGGTTATTTTGCCCAACATATCCCCCTCAAGTCGTCGCAAGACGACTTTTACTCATTAGGGGTACGAGGGATAGGACTTCAGCGCGGGACTACCATCATAACACTTTTAGAAAAAACAGAAAGAAGGCAAAATTATCATAAAAACAAACAACCATGAGCATGGGACTAAAACAACTCGCTGGACCGGGTGTATGGGGAACCACGTGGGAGAAACGCCACCCATGCTTCAGACATGGGTATGCCATACACACCCCACCTAGGGGGTGGCATCCACCCCGGCCGTACATCGCGAGCAGCAATACCAACAATACTGGCAGCAGATAATACACAAAAACATACCACAAGCAAACCATAATACAAAAAACAAATATCAAACGATACCAAAAAACAACAATCAACAACAAAGCTGACCGCACAACAAAACTAACACCAAACCATAATAACAACAACAAAATGCAACAATAAAACAAACTCCAAACAAAAACAATATCAGCAAAAAGCAGCAATAAGACTAACATTAAAAAATAACAATATCAAAATGCAACAATCACACAAACACTACACTGATGATCACAGGAAAGAAATGCAACCATGAAACGTGTCCCTAAGTAATAGTAATAATAATAGAAAGATATGAGGTAGATAACGAATGGCAATCCCCCTCAAGCCATCCCTAGATGACCACACACTAAGGATGTGAGGAGGAGTTAGCTGGTCGTGTAACAATAAGCAATCACACGCATGGGGTATCCAGGGTAGGCACGGGGCACGGGAACAACTGAAACCACGGAATAGTCCTGAGCGTCATCACGGGCAGGTGGTCGCAAGGCGCCACCTGAGCATTAGACCCTTTTATTCAACTGCGCTCAGGACCTCATCTGATAAACGGGCAATCAAGGCCCCTGGAATCTCGCCCGTGTGTATCCCCGAGCTCCATCTAGTGGGACAGCGATATAAACAACAACATTTGCGTTCCCGGCGTCGGTTGCGTAGACGCAGGCATAGATATGGGAGCGGCTAAAAACAGTGAAGCGTACAGAAGCGAATACAGCCAGGGGCGCCCTCAAGCCTTAAGGGAACGGGCCGCAGCCCCTGGTGCCGGAACGCAGATCCCTGGTCCGGGCGACGTGGGTGCATCAGGTGCATCAGGTGGGAGGGGGGTGGTGCCGTTGGCGGGGACGGGAATGCGGGAATGGGGCAGCCCACCTGGAGAGGTTACTAGCACGTCACAGGCGGGGGGGGGGGGGGGGGGTGGGGGGTGTGGTGGTGGGGTTTCAGCATACGGTGGTGGGGCCCGCTTGCAGTGGCTGGGATGGGGAAAGGGGGGGGGGGGGGGGGGGGGTCACGTGATCTTCATGTATTGGTGCGCTGCATTGCGTGGGGGCTCTTGGACAGTGGTGAAGGGGGTCTATTCTATGTTCTCCAGCCAGATCAGGTCGGGCCCCTCTGGTGGTCCCTCGTCCAAACTCTCGATCCCCAGGTAAGCTTGGATGGCACCTGCTGCACCTGTAGCGCCCATCGCTCATTGGGCTCTCCATCCATCCTGTGAAGGGGTCATTAATGCCGGAGCTCTCTGCCAAATCTAATCTGAGGGACTGTAACCCTGCCAGCACCCTGGCCACCGACCCATCCGGTGCTGTGTTATTGGGGATAAAAGTACAACATGTCGTCTTTATCATCCCACACACCCCTCCTTGCTCTGCCAATAGCATATCTATATCTATATAGTCCCTTGACCTTATCCGTGGAAAAATTGACAAAACGTTGCTGATTATAGTATATACTATTTATCCAAACAACATTTTTGTTAATAGTGGACCACCAAAACAGGACTGATTCAAACCCTGCCGAAATCTGATTGCATCATCCTTGGGTAGTTGGTCGGCTCCGGGCGTGTCTGCATCTGGCTCCTCCTCTGGCCCTGGAACTTTGTGTTTCTCTTGCCGGAATTACAAACTTATGTACAACAGTTAGATGTTCAAACATATTTTCCTTAATCCTATTTCTAATTACTCTAATGGAAGTCCCTTTTGGGACCCTTGAATGTTAAGTGAAGGCATGGGTCGACCCTGAAGCATTTCATGTGGGGTTAGATGCGTCGTTCTGTTAGTTTTCATGCGATAACTCATTAGTGTCAGTGGTAGTGCATCAATTCAATTTAGTGCTTGCACCAATGTTAATTTTTGTCTTGAGCGTCCCATTCACTCTTTCCACCATACCTTGTGGTTGAGGATTGGGGCGTAATCTAGTCTTTATTTGACATGCAAATGTTGAATCACTTGTTTGAGTGTTCTCTGAAACGTTTTGTCTAAGCTTATTTCTGACGGAATTCCAAACCTTGTCATGACTTCTCTAGTCCGAAACTTGATTACTGTAGCCGCACTTTGGTCTTTTGATGGGACTGCTTCCACCCAGCTGTTGAACACTGTTCTGTTTTGTTTTATATTTCACACTCATTTAGCTGGATGTCAATCATTGTTTGCAAGTATGGTGAAGAAAAACCTTGTTTTCTAATTATTATTATTATTATTATTATTATTATTATTATTATTATTATTTTACTTCTCCTCAATACCTCCCGCCTTGCGCAATGGTCAAAACCATGCGCATTAAATGATAAGCAAATCTAAGAACGCCGTTGGTGAAACCAACGTCGAAACGTCTAACCTTAACCATCAGCAAACAAAACCAATCTTTTGGGAAGGGAAATCGAAACCAGTATGTCCAAAACCAAAGCCCAATATGGGTGGGTTTACCATCAGCCGCCTGAAACCACGCTGTTCCAAAGTCATGCACTAAACCGAAAAACGTACATGCGTTAGTGGGCTTCTATACCACAAAGGTAAAATAAAACAAATAAAACGCGACATGCCCCGTTCCAAGACCACCTCTGCTGCCAGAGCTGACATATCTGACTCCTGTTCCTCCTCCACCTTACACCCCACCCGGCACTTCCTATGATTGTTGCAGCTCGTGACTTCATGATCAAGTAAGCCAGTGCCCACAGCGACTCTGCCAAGTAATCGTGACTGTGCCTGCCTTAGGTCGTCCCGGGTGTCAAGGTGGGATCTTACCCGTCGTTGGCTAACCAGCCTTCCATACTGGCTCGCTGCAGGATGCCGTACCTGGAATACAATCAATCCCCACCCATATGGTGGTATAGATCGCAAAGTGGAGGGATGGAGACAGAGTCTTCAGCCCCATCTGCCCTATGCAGCCAAGCGTGTGCGTAATGAATACACCTCAGGGAAACTATAAAACAAAAAGTCATCTATCAGAGTTAAAATTATTAAAGTGTTGCAGCAGCAGTAGTGGCATTTGAAAGGTAAACCCACTACTTCCGAATCCAAATTGACAACATAGCATGTAGGACCCCTTCCCAGCAGATGTGGCGTCAATCCACCTGTCATCCTTGACAAAAGAGATACACCCCATATTTTAATAGGTGTAGTCCTACTTGTACAGTTTATCAAGATTACGTTTTTACTTTATGTATATATATTTTTAATTATTATCCTCATCTTTATCATATCCATATTTATTCAATTATTCTTTCCTGTGTGAAAATAATATTAATCACTTAGTCAATAGCAACACCTTCTTTAGTCCAATTGCATTAGATTAGCATCACTGTTGTCCTATTAAAGTATCAACGTTATTGTCCTTATAACCTCCTCATGAACTTCGATGTTCATCATCATGAATGATAACTGTTGTCCTAGGAAGACAAAAAACAAAACTAAAACTAAAACAAATTAGACATAATGTGAATATCCACTGTGTATCTCCCTGTTTCTCTCTCCCTCCTTCGGGAGAACACGCTCTCTCTCCCTCCTCAGTACGGGGTGCTGTTTGGTGCAAGACAACAGATAAGGGTGGAATGTGGCTTCTCTCTCTCTCTGCGTGTCTCCCTCCCACGGTGGGTGCGGCCATAACGCCTTGAAAGCGAGTGTGCTCTGGGGGGTTGGGTGTGAGAGAAACCATGGGTAGTTCCTTTTCTCGGCCAGCAGAGGGGTTGTTCAGGTGAAACCTATGGACAGAGACTACAAGGAACTTCAAACATGGCAGACAGGGAACTACAAATTTATCAAAGCCTGAAAACTCAACAGAGCTCTACCTGCATTCCTTGGATATGTGGTATTTTATGGCGTATGGCCACCACACGCTTTCAGTTGAACACACTCTCTATTTCCTTTCTCTGTACTGTGTGTTAGTGCATCTCTCTGTACTGCCTGAATGGTGTAGGTCGACAAATGGGGGGGGAAATGTGTTCTCTCTCTCTCACCCTTCCTCACTCCCCTTAGGGTCAAGC
The DNA here is from genome assembly GCF_026213295.1 of Gadus chalcogrammus. Classification (NCBI taxonomy): domain Eukaryota; kingdom Metazoa; phylum Chordata; class Actinopteri; order Gadiformes; family Gadidae; genus Gadus; species Gadus chalcogrammus. The sequence continues at coordinate 2,499,562 of NC_079417.1, forward strand.
AGTAGCTAGGACCGTTAACAGATAAGCCTGGAATGCAACATCCTCAACTCTCCATCATGGAACAAGGCCTAATAACTATCTCTCGCACACAAAAAGATCCTTCTGTCCCTTCATTCACAAATAACTTTTCACTTTATTATATATAACTTTAATACTGCTCCCCCTTTCCAAATTTCTATAAACACAAATCTACGAAGCTGACCACCGAAATTGGTACAGGCCTCGTCAGGCCGAACCAAAACACCCTCACAGGTTCTAACTTCCATACAATTCTAGGGAGGGGAACTACAACATGAGGTGGAGTAGAGGACTTCAAATATGGTGGACGGGGACCTCAAATGGGAGGACTACACATATGGGAAAGGGGATTACACTCTGGGCCTGAAAACCCTTCTCGTGGTCCTGAAACAACCGTTCATTGTTAGAAAAACACGCACTCTATCGCTACCTCCAACTGTCTAGAGGAAAAATGGTCCCTCTCGATCGTCCTCCGACTTTAGCTCTCCTTGCTATCTCTCCTTGCTATCTCTCTCGCTCCCTCTCACACAAACACACACACACACACCCACACCTAAACAGACCTTTCTCATTCTGTCTCCTCTAAACGCACACACAGAAACATATCGACAGACCTCTCGTTCTGTCTCCCACAGCCTCTTACACACACAGAAACATCACCTCTTGCTTACACGCGCGGGGGAAGCAAAAAACAACAACAGGGCCTAGAGACGTTATTCAATACATCCAGATATTCCTTATAGCCAATAATCGTTATCTATCCTTATTGATTAATCTGCTTCAACAGACTAAACCGTCAACCAAGCGGCAAAGAGATGTTGTTTAGTATCGCAGTTTATCTATGCGACAGGTCCAGCAGTAATTCAAAGAAACACAGTAAAAGAGATATCACTTATCCTTGTCAACTTATCTAGGTCTAGTTTTAACGGGTCCAACAGTAAATGGAAGCAACACCGTAAAAAAGGTTATTTATCATTTGTCAATTTATCTATTTCCGCAGGTTAAGCCATAGACCGACGCAATACGTCAGAGAGACATTATTCATTATTATCAATCTATCTATTCTTTCCTTTACCCGTTTTAACGGGCGAAGATAGAGCGGACCACGCATACACACCCACTGATTCACTCACAGATTCCCTCTTTCTCACAGACGCACACAGAAACATATCAACAGACTTCTCATTCTGTGTCCCGCACCTACAATCAGCAGACACGGCAAAATAGCGTTGAGCATAACAAAGCAAGCAAGCGTTGCACACATAGCCGGGTTATCATTAATTGATTTATTTCTATCTTTAACCGGCTCACAAATACGCTCGTCCTCTTTCTTTCTCTCTCTCTGGGCCTCTTACACTCACACACACAGCCACTTCGTCACTCTCTCTCTGGGCCTCTTATACACACAGAAACATATAAACTCTTGCGTACACGCACAGGGATGCACACAGTCTTTCTCACTCTGTCTCCCTTTCACTCATGCTCTCCTATTCTTCCACCCACGCTGACTCTCGTTCTCGACTCCATACACACGCACTTGCTCTCTGGTCGTGAAGGTGGGGGTGAGAGGTCTCTGCTATCCCTAGTCTGCGTCAGTTCAGGTGTCTGTCTGTCAATCCCCGCATATGCAATGAATATATGGTCAAGAAATCGCTGTGCTTCTTCAGGCACCTCAGATTCACTTATCAAGGGCGGCGAGCCTTAGGCCTCGAGGGTGTTCTTTCACCACGCAACGAGCCTAGTTTATTTATTTAATACACAAACAAAGAGGGGGATTCTGACCCTCTTGATACACAGGTGGGGCCTTTAACCCTCTTGATACACAGGTGGGGCCTTTAACCCTCTTGATACACAGGTGGGGCCTTTAACCCTCTTGATACACAGGTGGGGCCTTTAACCCGCTTGATACACTGGTGGGGCCTCGAACCCGCTTGATACACTGGTGGGGCCTTTAACCCGCTTGATACACTGGTGGGGCCTTTAACCCGCTTGATACACAGGTGGGGCCTTTAACCCGCTTGATACACTGGTGGGGCCTCGAACCCTCTTGATACACTGGTGGGGCCTTTAACCCGCTTGATACACAGGTGGGGCCTTTAACCCGCTTGATACACAGGTGGGGCCTTTAACCCGCTTGATACACTGGTGGGGCCTCGAACCCTCTTGATACACTGGTGGGGCCTTTAACCCGCTTGATACACTTCCATTACTTGGCCATCGGTATTCTCCTATCACTATGACCGATTCTTATAGGCCCTATGGTCTCGTCGGTATTCTTTCACCATGCAACGAGCCGATATTCGATGTGTCACGCGTTCAGGGTTAATCGGGTTTATGGGGAAATGCTGGAATGCAACTCTATTCGTCCCCACGAGATATCCCGTAGCGAACCGCTCTCACAGTCTCACCTCCTAATGTGGTTCCTATATAACTATGCAGAGTTTGGATTTTATCAACAGGTTCTGCCTACCTTTTGTTGGGCGGCCGCGAGGTGAGACTGCAGGAATCGGTCCGGTGCTCCGGGGTCCCGAGGTCGTGCCGCTCTCCGTCTCTCGTTTCCCAGTTGCGTGTTCAATTCAGAAAAAATCACGTCGGAGGTCACCAAATTGAAGGGAAAAAACGGTCTGTCTAGTTACTGGATCAGATAAAATGAGACGGAGAGGTAATAAAGTCTATCGGCACGAGGACCTTGGATTTATTAAGTAAAGTGGCAACGGTTATACAGAGTCATAAAGCGTGAGAAATCGAATATGTCTAAGTCCCTAATCAGCGCTGATGGTTCGTCCAGAGCTTCGCCTCCGTGGAAGGTCTGCTTCAGAAGAAGGTGAAGAGTCTCTCTGTGACACACTCTTATGCTGTATCTTCCTCTTGGTGAGGTGTGTGCGTTTGAGACGTATGTGGTTCTGTGTGTCTTTGCGTGACCTTGGCTCTCAGGCCCTAGTGTATCTACTCGTGTTCTTCCTGATGGGGGAGCGCCTCAAAGAGTCTCCTGTTTGTGGCCCTCCCGTTCTGAGGATGAAACAGTGCATTGTCTGAGTGTTTACCATTTGCCTGGCGGAGAAATGGGGCCTTAGCTCTGGCCTCGACCTGACTATGTTATCATGTGTGTGTTATGTGTTTAAAAGTTGAATGTGACTGCCATGTGTTGTGCTCATCAGGCGTTAAGAGTTGACTATTGTAAGGTGACTGCCATGTGATGTGCTGATCAGGCTGGGGTAGGAGTTAGCTATATTTATAATGTACATGTGATGTGCTCAGCAGGTTATTTTGCCCAACAATACTGACGTTCAGGAACCCCTCGACAGCTAGGAGGAGCCGGGGGGATCGAACTAGCTACCTTCCGGTGACAAGTCAATAAGGAAGGATTCGGTGTGTTGTGGCCTCGGCATACAGTCAGTTTGACACCGCTGACTTAGTATTATATGGAAGCAAGCTATCTAAACATCCTTCCATCGATCCACCAACCTATCCACCCTTCTAACCGTTCATCCCCCATCCGTCTATCCATCCAGCCATCTATACTTCTATCTAACCATCCCTCCATCTATACTTCTATGTAACCATCCATCCATAAAGACGTCTATTTAAACATAATGTTGTTATCCATCCATCCCACCAGGGAAATACAAACGTTGATCGTTGCATGGCGTCACATGTCTATCCATAATAACGCGACAGATAATCAGAGATGAGACAGTGAATGAATGATAACATCTAAAACATGGAAATAAGGCACGCTGTTGGAGACGGATGCTTCCTATAGTGCCCCGATGTGTGTGTCCTCCTCCGGTCTATGAACACATGCGTCTGCCGTTACAACAGGGCTGATCACACGCAACTGGGGAATTGGAAAAGAGATGTTTTGAATCCCGACGCATTTAATGCCAACCCAGCCTGGCACTGACTGAGTGAAACAGGTCAGGTGACCCCATCAGGAACACAGGAAACCATCACAGGCCACAGAGGACGTGGTCATCACCATGGCGATACATTAGTGCTCGCCCACCTCCTCGACCCCACCCGTCGGCCTCGTGCCCACTGCACCGTCAGTCAAAGGACTCAGAAGGCGTGTCTGACGGATGGGGGAGGTTTCCAGGGTCGTCAGAGCCCGAGACATTTCACACATTTGCATACGTGATCCGATTGGATGACGGATCCGTCGCTGCCGAAAAAGTGGAACATTTTTCAACTTTTTGACGGAGCCTTCGACGCACGGATCCACAATGCATTGCACGTCCGTCCCCATTCAAAGTCAATGGGGTTCAGTCAACGGACGGAGGCAGTGGGCACGAGGCAGCGAGGTTCATCGCTGGGCAGAGGGAGGACGACTAGAGAAGCTGGAAGGTTCTAGAAGGCCGGTGTATCGGGTCACATGACCTGCTAACCCTGAGATGCTGTTATGGGTGTCTGAGGGTACCATGATCCACAAGATAAATATGAAATACATAAATAATATAAATTTTGTTGCATATCCATACCTTTATCTTATATGTATATATTAATATTTATTAATGTTAAATATGATATATGATCAATCATAAATGGATTATGATGGAAGGCTTTATCGTATTAATTGCGTTAGCGCGAGCTAGCTTTGAACCCATAATGCAATAGCTGGGGACTCAAGCTTCCTTTGATGCCTAAATAGAAACACATGGGCAGAACGCACTGGCATTCACGGCCCTAGACTTCAAACAACTCATTTCCCCTGCCCACGCCCGTGCCCCTGCAGTTCAGTTATTTACCCATGATGCACCTGTCCTCAGCTGCCCCTGTGTTTACATTCCAGCTGTGCGATTCCCCCTGGTCTCTGGAAGACAGGAAGGCCCCAACATGTCCCTCTGCAACTCTGTCAGGCACTTTGTTCCACGGACACCTGAAGACCGCCACAAATCATCTTGTTGACTTGACTTTGGTTAAGGCTTTCACATTCTCGTGCGTGTGTGTGTGTGTGTGTGTGTGTGTGTGTGTGTGTGTGTGTGTGTGTGTGTGTGTGTGTGTGTGTGTGTGTGTGTGCGTGTGCGTGTGTGTGTGTGTGCTTTAAACAGAAACTGAGTCAGACGATGCCAGATGTTGAAAACCTCTTCCTCCATGGTTTCCAGGAGAGCAAAGAAAAATGAATCATCATCACTCCCTCGACCTCAACCCCAGGATCACAGCAGGAAAGGATGACAGGAAACAGGACGGACGCCCCAGTGGAGGTTTTGGTCAACTTTTTTGAGGATGTGTGTTCTGAAAGAGATGTTGTTCAAGGGGAAATTATGATATCTACCCTATTTATAATAGAATAATATTTTTGCACTGTAATTTGATGCCTATCATTTGCTATGAAATAGTGTCGTGTCGTCTGAGAAAAGGGAATCATTATTATCAAAAAGGACTAATTAGTCACACAAAGTGAATGTTTCAAAATCCTATATTGAAGACTTATATTTGTTTTCATGAGCACTACATTTAATTGTATTGTTTGTATTGTATTGAGGCTTTTCCAGCGTTATGTACCATAGATAGATAGATAGATAGATAGATAGATAGATAGATAGATAGATAGATAGATAGATAGATAGATAGATTGATTGATGTGATTGGCGCGAGTGATTGGCGCGTGCACAGTTGTATTTCTGTTGCACGTTGCGCTGCCCAATCCCCGCAGGGGAATTCACTGGAAGTGTGCTGTTTGTTTTAAACGTCAGGTGTGTCCAGTTGAGATGACAGTTTGTCCCGTTTCAAGTCAACATAGTTTCGTTTCATTAGAACAAGGAACTTGTTCTGCAAATTTAAATATTGTCAGATAAAAGATTTACCGTCACTGAGTCAGAGTCAAATAAGGGCTCGTCCACACGAAGCCGAAACAGGCGAAACCGTTACGGTTTCGATCTATCCGGTTTCGCAGTATCTCCGTAAAGACAAAGCCAAGTGAAAGATAATAAAGATTAATAAAAATCATACACATTCACTGACTGAAGAATCTGATGTTCTCCACCATTTAAGAACTGTTTTTTTGCCCATTTACATTTAAGGCATTTAGCAGATTCTTTTACGACATACTGATGTTCAGGAACCCCTCGACACTCAGCTAGGAGGAGCCGGGGGGATCGAGCTAGCTACCTTCCAGTGACAAGTCAATAAGGAAGGGTTCGGTGTGTTGTGGCCTCGGCATACAGTCAGTTTGACACCGCTGTCTTAGTATTATATCATTGTTCACATCCTTGTTCATTAGAACAAGGATGTTTAGACAAGCTATCTAAACATCCTTCCATCGATCCACCACCCTATCCACCCTTCTGACCGTTCATCCCCCATCCGTCTATCCATCCAGCCATCTTCCATCCATCCATCTATTTAAACATTCATCCATCTATCCTTCCTTCCATCCACCCATTCATCCATCCATCCATCCATCCATCTATACTTCTATCTAACCATCCATCCATCTATACTTCTATCTAACCATCCATCCATCTATACTTCTATCTAACCATCCATCCAGCTATACTTCTATCTAACCATCCATCCAGCTATACTTCTATCTAACCATCCATCCATCTATACTTCTATCTAACCATCCATCCATCTATACTTCTATCTAACCATCCATCCAGCTATACTTCTATCTAACCATCCATCCATCTATTCTTCTATGTAACCATCCATCCATAAAGACGTCTATTTAAACATAATGTTGTTATCCATCCATCCCACTAGGGAAATATAAACGTTGATCGTTGCATGGCGTCACATGTCTATCCATAATAACGCGACAGATAATCAGAGATGAGACAGTGAATGAATGATAACATCTAAAACATGGAAATAAGGCACGCTGTTGGAGACGGATGCCTCCTATAGTGGCCCGATGTGTGTGTCCTCCTCCGGTCTATGAGCACATGCGTCTGCCGTTACAACAGGGCTGATCACACGCAACTGGGGAATTGGAAAAGAGATGTTTTGAATCCCGACGCATTTAATGCCAACCCAGCCTGGCACTGACTGAGTGAAACAGGTCAGGTGACCCCATCAGGAACACAGGAAACCATCACACGCCACAGAGGACGTGGTCATCACCATGGCGATACATTAGTGCTCGCCCACCTCCTCAACCCCACCCGTCAGCCTCGTGCCCACTGCACCGTCAGTCAAAGGACTCAGAAGGCGTGTCTGACGGATGGGGGAGGTTTCCAGGGTCGTCAGAGCCCGAGACATTTCACACATTTGCATACGTGTTCCGATTGGATGACGGATCCGTCGCTGCCGAAAAAGTGGAAAATTTTTCAACTTTTTGACGGAGCCTTCGACGCACGGACCCACAATGCATTGCGTGTCCGTCCCCATTCAAAGTCAATGGGGATCTGTCAACGGACGGAGGCAGTGGGCACGAGGCAGCGAGGTTCATCGCTGGGCAGAGGGAGGACGACTAGAGAAGCTGGAAGGTTCTAGAAGGCCGGTGTATCGGGTCACATGACCTGCTAACCCTGAGATGCTGTTATGGGTGTCTGAGGGTACCATGATCCACAAGATAAATATGAAATACATAAATAATATAAATTTTGTTTCATATCCATACCTTTATCTTATATGTATATATTAATATTTATTAATGTTAAATATGATATATGATCAATCATAAATGGATTATGATGGAAGGCTTTATCGTATCAATTGCGTTAGCGCGAGCTAGCTTTGAACCCATAATGCAATAGCTGGGGACTCAAGCTTCCTTTGATGCCTAAATAGTAACACATGGGCAGAACACACTGGCATTCACGGCCCCAGACTTCAAACAACTCATTTCCCCTGCCCACGCCCGTGCCCCTGCAGTTCAGTTATTTACCCATGATGCACCTGTCCTCAGCTGCCCCTGTGTTTACATTCCAGCTGTGCGATTCCCCCTGTTCTCTGGAAGACAGGAAGGCCCCAACATGTCCCTCTGCAACTCTGTCAGGCACTTTGTTCCACGGACACCTGAAGACCGCCACAAATCATCTTGTTGACTTGACTTTGGTTAAGGCTTTCAAATTCTCGAGCGTGTGTGTGTGTGTGTGTGTGTGTGTGTGTGTGTGTGTGTGTGTGTGTGTGTGTGTGTGTGTGTGTGTGTGTGTGTGTGTGTGTGTGTGTGTGTGTGTGTGTGTGTGTGTGTGTGTGCTTTAAACAGAAATCGAGTCAGACGATGCCAGATGTTGAAAACCTCTTCCTCCATGGTTTCCAGGAGAGCAAAGAAAAATGAATCATCATCACTCCCTCGACCTCAACCCCAGGATCACAGCAGGAAAGGATGACAGGAAACAGGACGGACGCCCCAGTGGAGGTTTTGGTCAACTTTTTTGAGGATGTGTGTTCTGAAAGAGATGTTGTTCAAGGGGAAATTATGATATCTACCCTATTTATAATAGAATAATATTTGTGCACTGTAATTTGATGCCTATCATTTGCTATGAAATAGTGTAGTGTCGTCTGAGAAAAGGGAATCATTATTATCAAAAAGGACTAATTAGTCACACAAAGTGAATGTTTCAAAATCCTATATTGAAGACTTATATTTGTTTTCATGAGCACTACATTTAATTGTATTGTTTGTATTGTATTGAGGCTTTTCCAACATTATGAACAGTAGATAGATAGAGAGAGAGAGAGAGAGAGAGAGAGAGAGAGAGAGAGAGAGAGAGAGAGAGAGAGAGAGAGAGAGAGAGAGAGAGAGAGAGAGAGAGAGAGAGAGAGAGAGATAGAGAGATAGATAGATAGATAGATAGATAGATAGATAGATAGATAGATAGATAGATAGATAGATAGATGTGATTGGCGCGAGTGATTGGCGCGTGCACAGTTGTATTTCTGTTGCACGTTGCGTTGCCCAATCCCTGCAGGGGAATTCACTGGAAGTGTGCTGTTTGTTTTAAACGTCAGGTGTGTCCAGTTGAGATGACAGTTTGTCCCGTTTCAACATAGTTTCGTTTCATTAGAACAAGGAACTTGTTCTGCAAATTGAAATATTGTCAGATAAAAGATTTACCGTCACTGAGTCAGAGTCAAATCAGTAAGCCATCAGCCAAAGAGTTCACTGTACATAAGTATCTTGGACACAATAAAAGAGAGACAGCCCAGGAGACTGTCTCTAACGATGCTTGCTGCAGTTATACGTCAACCCTGTAAGGTGTGTGTGTGTGTGTGTGTGGGTGTTTAAGTGCGTGTGTGTGTGTGTGTGTGTGTGTGTGTGTGTGTGTGTGTGTGTGTGTGTGTGTGTGTGTGTGTGTGTGTGTGTGTGTGTGTGTGTGTGTGTGTGTGTGTGTGTGTGTTTGGGTGTGTGTGTGATAGAAAAAGGGTGTGTGTTTGTGTGTTTGTGCGTGTGTGTTAACATCCATACCCCAGTATGCACTAGGTGGACGAAATTACGTGTTTATTTTCACTTAGTTCTTAACACTAAAACCCTAGCCCCAAATCTTAACTGTAAAACATAAAAGTCCTTGAACGAAGCATAATCTCTGCTGACATCTCTGCTTTTTACAACATGAACAACAGCATATTAACAATATTACACGCACTTACCGTTTAAAATAGTTAAATCTAAAACTTTTTAGTGGTGCTTTTTCAGCTGCTGCTTAGATAGATATTGAATGGCATCAGCACCATCTACTGGAGATAAGTATTAAGCACTGTCTTCCAGAGGTGGGGGTAGGTCACTCATGTGCAAGTCACAAGCAAGTCTCAAGTCATAACCTTCAAGTCTCAAGCAAGTCCCAAGTCACTGTGGTGAGAATCAAGCAAGTCACAAGTCAAGTCATTGCTCAGGTCAAGCAAGTCACAAGTCAAGTCATACAAAAATCTGATCATCAAACCCAGTTTCCACATTTAAAAATCGGTAAAGAGAGTGGTTCATGAGTTGAGTTTTATTTCAACATTAACAATAACAATGTCTTAACATTAACAATAACTCCAACTATTCAAAACATTCCAAAACCATTATCTGAATAGGCCCAAAACTGAAGGCAGCTCTGTCCATCACAAATGTCCAGGTAGTGGTTCAACTGAATTTGGGGACTGGAACTTGAACCCTCTTCATTTTTTTGCGGTGTGCTGAGAACAGCCCAGTCTGATGCTCCGGCTCTGACGGTGTAATTTTACTTGAAAATTACTTGAAATCCTTATCATAACCCACTTACAGCCACTGAGTTAGAAGAAGCCTACTGACATGAAAATTAAACAAGTCAATCATCTGTGGAACGGGCAGGGCTCGAAAAACTCCAGCCAATGATTTGCAGAACCACCGAGTGGCATTGGACAGTAAGTACGTCAATCAAACGGTCGTACTGCACTCAAACGGTCGTACTGCACACAGGCAAAACATCAGGACGGTTGCCTCCGGAAAGTCCATTGATTCCTGATAATGGACACCTCGTCGGGCATTATCCCTTACATGTTAGATTAGTTAATTTCGGACAATAATAGTCTATGTTAGATTAAATAATGTTAGACTATAAGAGACTATATTAGATTAGATAATGTCAGACTAGTGTCTGGTTTATGGGTATACTGTGATGATTCCCTCCCAGCCTCGTACAAACCCGTCCCACCGGTACGTGTACGTGTGTGGCGCTTATGGGGTGTCGCACCACACTCACCAACGCAGGGGTCTACAACCCGCTGATTTAAGAGTAACGATTATCAACAATCATGGAAAGCTGAATAGGTTTATCAGTTTTAATAACAGTATGAACAAATAGAACACAAAAATGACAAGTTGTCCTTTGCATATCTATAGTAGCAATAGCACATGCTAAACCAGGACAAAATCTACTCAAAATAATTGAATGAACTGTTTACAACCATGGCTAACCAGTGCATGAGAAGGAGATGACAGGAGACTAATGTTTCACTCTTTCAACTGCTCTAATTTTAGCTCTTACTGTTGTTATCTAACATACCATACAGTAATAGAATTGTGTAAAATTACTGCACCTTAAAAATGACGATGAATTAGCTATACTCTCATTTGCATAGTGATTAACATTATGAATTTCAATTGTGTGTACCAACTGCATGTTGGCTGACATTTACCTAACTTTTTTTCCCTCCACTCTAACCAAGGATGCCTGTTTTTAAATTCCCTAGCCTGACACCCAGTCTGAAAGGCTGGCCAGGGGTTCTCATCTAAAAGTAACAAGGAGATATAAAGTGGGATTAAAACATTGTCTTCTGTTAACTACTTGTTATGTGGTTTGCACATTAATATGGGACGACTGGACACACACACACACACACACACACACACACACACACACACACACACACACACACACACACACACACACACACACACACACACACACACACACACACACACGCCTCAAGCTGCTCGCGGGCCTCTAGCTGCCCGCAGGCCTCCAGCTGCCCGCGGGCCTCTAGCTGCTCGTGGACCCGAGCACTTCCTCCTTCCTCGCTCTCCTCCCTGGTCTTCCCAAATGTCAGTCCTCTTAAAGTGGCTCCTCGGCTTTCGGCCAGGTGTCCCCCAATCACGCTGATTGGGGTTCGGTCGGTGCTCTCCGTCGCCGGCTGGTGGGTGACGGTGGTAACGGCCATCCAGGACCAACCCTCGGGCTGGTCCGGGCCGAGGTTTACGGGGAGGGATGCCACAGTATATGGCGTATACCTGCGTATCACGTAGACTACACCACTGGTTATAGCCATCACTGGGACAGGGGGAGGGCTGATTTGCTGATTGTGAAAGGCTACAGCAAAATGTCCTCATTTACAATTACATTTAGGGCATTTAGCAGACGCTTTTATCCAAAGCGACTTACATCGGTTAATACACACATTGACACACTGACGGCAGAGTCAACCATGCAAGGCGACAGCCGGCTCGTCAGGAGCAGGTATAGGGTTAAGTGTCAGGGACACATCAACACTCACATGTAGCTTCCTCCTTTTAGATATTCTCTGCAATAGCCACTAACCTCAGTTCACATCGCTTTCCAGTCCATATATATCTGCACTTCTCCCTCTCTCATTTACATGACATACAATCAACAATGGAGTAACTATAAAAAACGACCAAATGGGACAAAATGAGCTGAGAGAGGTGAAGGGGAGTGAGAGGGAGGGAGAGAGATGAAGGGGAGTGAGAGGTGATGGAGTGAAAGGGAGGGAGAGAGGTGAAGGAGTGAGAGACGTGAAGGGGATTGAGGTAAAGAAATAGAAGACAAAGAGAGAATTGATATTAATTACAATTATGGCATTAACAGACGCTTTTATCCATAGCAACTTACATTGGTTAATTCACACATTGACTCACCGACGGCAGAGTCAACCATGCAAGGCAACAGCCAGCTCGTCAGGAGCAGTTGGGTTTAAGTGTCTTGTCAGCTAGGAGGTGCTGGGGTTTGAACTAGCAACCTTTTGGTTACAATTCAACTGCTCTACCTCCTGAGCTAAGCGAACCCTTATAACCCACATAATAAAAAACAGTATTCAAAGACTGAGAGCAGGAGGGGGACCACAGGTGTGTGTGTTCATAAACGTCCGTACAAGTAGCCTACAGGTAGACCGTACCAGTACAGAGAGGCCATACCAGTGCAGAGAGACCAGTACCATTAGCTCTTCATCATAAAGTTGGAGGACAAGATCCAGGTGTTTCAGTTCCTGGGGTGATTGGCTGATTGTGAAAGGCTACAGTATAGTGTTTCCATTTTACTTCCTCCTTTTAAATATTCTCTGCGATAACCACTAACCTCACTTCACATCGCTTTAAAGTCGATATATATCTGCACTTCTCTCTCTCATTTACATGACATGCAAAAAACAGATGGGACAAAATTAGCTGTAAGAACAATTTTTCTTAGTAGTTAAATATCAAAGTCCCTAGATATATCAACTCTGTGCGTTCGACAGATGACCCATAAACAGCAATGTGAGTGCGTTCGACAGATGAGACAGACAATGTTTGTGTTGTCAACAGATGAGCTATGAGCCACAAAGAGTCAAAGTCAGTGGATGTTCTCAGAAAGTCGTCAGGGTTTTGAAGTGAGGGAGGGATGTTGTTTAAGGGTAAAGTCATCTTACAGTGCTCAAGTACATAAACTCTCAGTTGACCCAATACTTACTGAATTTCCACACCCACCAGATGGTGACATTTTGTCATTCCTGTCAATATCATGCATTTTATAAGTTAATCATATACTTTTGATTTTTACAGCATTTGACCACAGCTTTCATTGTTCATTATCTTGTTAGGACACTTTTGAGAAAAACAACGTGTTTTCCTCTTTGCTCCCATGATTTATGTTGCATCTAAACCTTTATCTGACAGTTTGTGAAAACTTCCCCCTACCTTTAAACCCCCCCCTCACTTCTTGCTCTCATCACTTTATAAGATTTAAGATTTACACCCTGCCTCAATAACATAAATGTACTGCACAATGAGTATCGTCAGAAATACCATTTATGGCTCAGGCGCCTCCACCTTTTGCTTTGCCGAGGTTGTACTCACTACTGACTTTTCTTCCATCTTCCTTCCCAGAAAATAAATCTGGCAAGGGTAGATTTATAAAGGTGAAAAAAAAAGGGGCTGAAAACACTGAGGATGACGACAAGCCTGCCATCGCACAAGGGTATATGACCTCAGTTTAGGGAGTAGTTGTTACATAAACCTCCCAATAGAGTAGAACCCTAGCATTTGAATTCAGCATGGATAGTTAAATGATACCGTCCTTCCCACTGGTTTTAAAAAAATAAATAAAACCAAAACAAATAGTGTTGCGGTCTGCATCCCACCTGATAGTATGCATTAGGAACCGTTGGTCTTTAACAGAAATCCCCTTATTTGTGAATACCCCTGTCCTAGTGATCAAGTGTTCCTGCATGTTTTCACCGGCTTTTCTTTTCCTTTCTCCATTCCTTTCTGCACACACTTTCCCCCAAACTCCTGTCTTATTGTCTGACAGCGGCCCGCCCAGAGCCGCCTTATAAGCCCATCCCCAAACCACGCAGCAACGCTCAAGCAGGAGGCTCCTCAAACGGAGTCCGGGCGTTCAGACGGAGACTCCAGATCTGGTGGTCAGGGGAGCGTCATACAAACAGGAAGCTCCCATAGTCCACCAGGAGATGCCTCCCCCAATAAATTGAGCTCTTGTGATGAAACGCTACCGGAGAGGGAAAGCGAATCCCTATGCAGCGATGAAGACGGTAACCGATAGCCTCACAAGCATCCCCTTTTATTAGATTAGCCCAGTAGAACCAGCACCCCCTTTTATTAGATTAGCCCAGGAGACCCAGCACCCCCTTTTATTAGATTAGCCCAGTAGAACCAGCACCCCAGTATCCCCTTGTATTAGATTAGCCCAGTAGAACCAGCACCCCCTTTTATTAGATTAGCCCAGTAGAACCAACACCCCCTTTCATTAGATTAGACCAGTAGAATAGTACCCTTCTGCTGTCTCTTAAGCATTGTCACCATGACCATCATTATGGAAATTAGTTGTATCAAGACCTTTCCTACATTTTCCTAATATAAGGACTTCTTTATCACCATTTACGAACTGCAGCTTTTATGAATATACATTTTACCAGCTTGTAATTTGTGTCCTGATTTATCGCCACAGTAGTCACCTTCGTTCTTTGTTGGCTCTGGCTAGGACGCAACACAGACATGACTCATCTTTCATGTTGTTAATCCCCAGCTGTCTCCAATACAAATTTCACATCTCCTCCATTACTATGGTCTTCTGAAGTATGTATCTATTGGTCCGGAGAACTAGGATCTTCCAGGAATGAATGGGCGCCATTTTGGAATCCGGTGTCCATTCTATAATATGTCCATGCTGCATACGTGTATAGACTGATGCAGGCAAAACATCAGTCCTTGTAATGCTGGATCTTAGTGCAGCATTCGATACTGTCAATCACAAAATACTGGACACATGGTTGGTTTATCAGGTGCTGTTATAAGTTGGATAACTTCCTTTCTACAAGATAGAAGCTTTTTTGTGGCCATTGTCAACAGTGCCTCAATATAGACAGCCATGACCTGTGGTGTCCCCCAAGGCTCCATCCTGGGGCCACTGTTGTTCAACCTCTACATGCTCCCACTTGGAACAATCATAAGGAATAATGCTATCTGCCTTTTGCTATCTGCCGACTATCTGCCGTTGTACAGTTTTAGCCGTTTTTTTATACTATGATTACACAATGCTTTTTTATGCTTAAACTTTAAAGATTGTTATCATCATATCTTTTGTTAAGCACATTGAGTTGCACTTGTGTATGGAATGTGCTATATAAATAAACGTTCAGATCAAAACTTACCTTTCCTTACCTATCTGATAACCTCTTTTGAGATATTGAATACTCAAAAGATGTTTAGTTTAGTTTAGTTTAGTTTATTAGGATCCCCATTAGCCATTGCACTGGGCAACAGCTACTCTTCCTGGGGTGCACATTTAAAGGTGCCATGGCATGAAAATCTCACTTTATGAGGTTTTCTAACATAAATATGAGTTCCCATAGCCTGCCTATGGTCCCCAAGTGGCTAAAACTTGCGTTCGGTGTAAAACGAGATCTTGGCCCGCCAATGAGGCACGACCGTGCGAGCGCCACATGTGTGTGCGTGTGTGAATACACACTGTAACGCAAGTGTTTCTTGTCGGTTCATTGACGTCTCTTATGTATCGACAACGAGACTGTAGTGGGGGTTATCTCAGCCATGGTTGAGAAGGAATTGGGGGAAAGGAACTTTGGCTTTGACTCCCTGAAGTACATGAACTGCGACATGCCGCCGGTTGCCGCGAGGCACCATCGCCCGGCAGCAGGCAGCGCGCGGTTCAGTCTACTACAGATTGATGTGAAAGTGGAAGAACCAGAGACGTTGCAGAACCCGATGAAGTCGTTTGTGATTCATAATATCGTCTGGAGGTGCACACAGCTTTCGGCCGTGATAATATGCATTATATGATATCTATGTATTATATGATATTATTTAGATATAGAGCTCCAGGATTGTATCGCAAGTGTTGTACACTTCCTTGTTATTTGGATAACCGTTCTGTTTTTGGTGTTATGGCGCATAACACGTCAGACTCTCCTCTCTGGTATACAACGAGACTCGTAGTGGGGGTTATCTCAGCCATGGTTGTGAATGAATTGGGGGAAAGGAACTTTGGCTTTGACTCCCTCAAGAACATGAACCACGACATGGAGGAGAAAGGGATTGTTGGACTTGGATTGTGCGACTGGCTCGGAGTGGCTGTAACTCTGCACCACGGCTGAATTTCGGGAACGTCCTTGAATACTGTGTTAGTGGCCCACTAATACCTATATTAAAGCATCCATAAAATAGCATGTCATGGCACCTTTAACAAGACAAACATACAATAAATCAACAATACATGAAAACAGGATAAAGAATAAAAGAGAACAGAAAAAAACAAAACAAAAACGTACACAATTATTACATCATAGAGAGGGAAAAGAAAGACATACATAGGTAAAATTGTGAAGTAGCAAGTATGATGTTTCAAGTCTAAATAAACTAATGTGAATTATTAAAAATGGATTTTGAGCTGTTTTTCAAAGTGTATTCTAACCTTAAAGGCCATGGTGCAGGTTTAATTTTTTTCGGATTTGCGCCATTTGCTTGTTGGTAATAAACATTTTAATGGTTACCTATTGTATTTAATGTGGTTGGGTATCACAAAACGGAATTTAATACGAAAAAGTGGGTCATATTGGAGCGGTTTGCGATAGCTTCTCATTTCTCCCGGAAACCGTTGCATGACGTCACGGTAGGGAGACGACAGACTTAGCCCTTCGAGACCCATTGAGAGTAGAGAGTACGAGAGAGATAAGAGACAGATAAGTAAGAGATAAATACATAGATACATATATAGATAGCCTAGATAGATAGATGGACAGACATATAGATAGAGATAGACAGAATAGATAGATATATAGACCGATATAGATATAGACCGAGAGATAGGGAGACAGGCAGACAGATAGCATAGCATAGCGAGTTAGGTAGGTAGGTGGGTAGGTAGGTGTAGCATAGCGAATTAGGTAGGTGGGTAGGTAGGTGTAGCTTTAGAATGGTGTACAACTGTGTTTGTGCTGGGTGTAATAATTCTAGCAGAACAGGACACAGGGTCCATGCCTTTCCGAAGGACAAGGCAACCCTCAGACAGTGTGGGTACAGTTTGTCCGCGTTAGACGGGCAGATTTTTCTATTCCCTCGGTCACTAAGAACTCCAAGGTCTGCAGCGCTCATTTCACGGAGGAAGATTACGACCAAGGGGATATCAGGATGGTATCTCTCGGGTTAAAGAGGCTGGCACAGCTTATTCCGAACGCCGTGCCTTCTGTGCACACGCATCTCTCTGCCTGCCCTGCCCCGAGACCGAGAGGCACCAAGATCAGTGCCGCCAGCCGCAAGCGAGAGCTGGCTATGGTAAGCCTCATGGTAATGTTTACAAGCTGTGCGTTAGCTAGCCCTGTGTATACTACATACCGTATTCCCTTTGACACCGCCTCCACTACCTTCATGACTCATGATCAGTCTGACATTAGAAAAGAACATTTCGTGATTCATGAATATGAACCAAAACAAAATTGTCCTGAAGTAAATGTCCAAAAGCTTGTCATATCTAACTAGAAAGCGCCATGGCTAGTGTTTGGATCAGTGGCGCTCATCAAGCGACTTTCACAACAGTGTGTGTGTTCGATTTAGTTGATGGATTTAATTGCAATTTTCCTGATGGAAAGTGACTATTACGGTCAGGGGTGGACTGGGACAAAAATTCAGCCCTGGCATTTTCTGTCCAGACCAGCCCACTACATTATCAGCACTAGGGGTGGGACGAGACGAACGGGAAGAACCCTGTATGTACTTTATTAAAACGATTTAATCAAGTACATACATCCTGCTATTTGCACTGCAAATAGCAGTGCAAATTGCTATTTGTGTCTCTTGTGCTGTTGACAAGAAAGGTGTGAAACCTGAACAGGAAGTTAACGGACATCCTGTGGTCGCTGCATCTCCATCCCCCATGTCTACATAGCTACAAAACGCTTGTTAAATATCACACTTGATCCAACGCTAATTTCTCTCTTGCAGTTTTTAGTCTGTGAATGGGAAAATCTTTTTGTGTAAGCCCAGCATTAGTTAAAACCAGACTCGGACAATAATAACAAAATATCCTGACAAATAATCTAAATAGAAACATATTACAGACAGTAGCAGCTTTAGAGCTGAAACGCATTTGTTTAAACTGTGACTAAGTCATTGTGAAACCATAAATAGAGAATAACATTTTTTTATCTGTAGCTGCGAGAAAAAGTCTAAGACATGAATTACTTACTCGTGGGAGTCGCGGACTCCCACGATTCCGGCCCATGCCATGAGGTCCCGCCCACCCTGGTTTGTGTTGTGATTGACAGCACTGTCAGGGCTCTCTGAGCCTGTCAGCCCATGATTGATTGACAATGACAAACATAGACCAATAATATGTGTCGATGCTGGCAACACACTGCTAGCCCTCTGTAGCCAATTGGCCAGCCTAATTGGAGGAAATTTAGAGAGAGAGAAAAAAACAAAACATAGCGGACCGGACCGGCCCACATTGGGTCAACGGCCCACCGGGACGATGCCCGGTATGCCAGATGGCCAGTCCACCCCTGCTTACGGTCCTCTTTCATATGTATTTAGACGTGACTGTGTCGCTGACGCTAATTTATTTACACAAGATGTTGACAGATGCCTCACCGTGTGAGACCACGGACGGTGTCAATGCTGCTACGGTAGAGGACCCCTTGCCCTACTGCACTTGTGACACTGGGACACAATGTATTTTGAAGCCCCTTGGAAGGTCTCACGGTAAATCTTGTTATTTTTTTAGTGGTTGATATGCTGTCTAAAACATACGTTGCCAAATTATATGCATGCAGGAAATTCCCAAACACATTGCTAAAATTAATACATAACCTAGATCAAAACATAACCGCTTAGATTTGCCATGATTGTCATCTGTTTGGGTATGTTTATTGACTCTGCCACAGCTGTGCAAGTGAACCTGAAGCCCAAGATGGTCAGCATGGGGACACAAACATTCACCCCCCTCACTAGTCCTGACCCAACGGATGGAGAAGATGATCTCTCTGTCATCAGTGATGCATCATGGGTACCAGGAGACCAGATGTCTGAGGAGGATGAGGAGGTGTTGTGTGAGGAGCCATCTCAAACTTGCGACCCCCACCAAAAGTGAGATAATTTAAAGCCAACATAGACCAACTTTGAATTTTCATTTTCGTGCATCTGTAGTTTGACTGACACCCCCCCCCCTCTTTTTTGTTGTAGTGGCATTGACAAATTCATTGTTTGCCAAGAGGAGCTCATGGCCCTGTTTGCCATCTGTCCGGCCTGTTGTGAGAAGTCAGATAGTAGAATCGTGCAGCAGGAAGGAACATTTGTTAAAATATAGCAGGTAGGGTTTTGTTTACACTGCAGGCCATATCTGATTCGAAAATCTGAATATCTTACTAAAATCGAATAGCCCTGACTGTCTGCCCACATTGCTCATTGCAAGTGATCAGTGCATCCTCCTATCCACATTAGTTGCTATAACAGTCTAATATCTTGTGGATTTATAATGGCTAGCTTGGTGACTCACTACATTGAAAACCTATCAACATCACTGGTTATGTCTTATTTATTTTCAATTTATTTCCGTTTGTTGAGTGTGTGAATCCCCCCTCCTAATTGTACACTTGTGCGATTTAGTTTGAAACCACCTCGCGACTTTCTGCGTTGTCATGGTTACCCAACACTCTTTCTTCAGTGAGAGCCAAGAAAGTAAAGTTGAGTAATGGAGGATTTGAGGTTACCTAAAAAGCAGAAGAAACTGGACCAACAGGCAAGCATACGCAGTTTTTTTCAGACAGTAAGTAACTTGACAGGCATGCTGAAAGCAGTGGCCAGACAGGGACATGCTCTGGACAGGCAGGTGATAAGGTGAGAATTTTGAATATGAGACTAGACAGCCTTACAACATTGTTTATAACCTGGGCCTACATGTCAGCAATACATAAAAGTAGCCTACTTCTAATACAAGCAGAATATGTAGACCAAAATTATCACAAAGGTCAGCCACTGTTCTTCTGATAACATAATGACATGTGGTCATGGGTATGTGGTATTTTTCCATTGGAAGCTATCTTTTTTGCTACAGTACTACTGGAAGAGCATAATTGTAATTGGTAGGTGTGTTTAAGGTCAGTAAGCAGCTAACCAAAACAAAGTGTGTGTGTATGTGTGTGTGTGTGTGTGGGGGGGGGGGGGCAGACATTACATTATTACACTATTCCTTTAGATGTGAATTCAAATGGTCAATGTAGTCCTCGAAACTATGTTCTAAATGTCCACATTTTCATATATAAATATAGAATTGTAGGCAATGCACTTAACAAATAATAATAAAAAATTGGACCCCCCCAATGTCTAAACCATGGTTACGCCCTTGATCATACATACACCAGGTTTCGAAAGTGTTCTCAAATGTGTTATTCTGTAGGCTTCTCTTGGCGGCGCTGCATTACAACCATAATGCGAACAGAGAGACCGCACGAAGAAGCGATGGTTTGGAGAGGTATAGCGTGCGATATCCACGTTTCAGAAAAGGTGCCTGGGTAGTTGTGCCCATCAAAGAGAAGGCCTCATACGGTAGGCAGTGTCATGCAGTTCTATCATATTTTGACATTTGCGCACAAGACATCTGTGACATCGATCTTTATACAGTATTTGATCATTATTATGTCTGCAGGTTATGCAGCGTCATTAATCGAGGCTCTTCGGGAGAGCTACATGGATTCACCCAAGGCTCTTCAAGAGGTTAGCGCCAATTTGTCAGCCTGTGCACCCGCCCCCATCGCCAAATCCTTCGAACAAATTCCCAAGGAGGAGGCCGTCAGCCTCTATCTAGCCCAGCAGTCACGCTACAAAAAATTGAATTAGCATAGTTTTTTTCCCACACAGGCCAATCATTTAGTTGTGAGTATGTATATATGTATATAGTAAGTATATGTTATTTTATTTGGTGGTGGTTTTCTGTATGCCGCATGTTTTGTTTTCTCTTTGTGTGCTGTTTATTGCTTGGGTTTTTTGATTGTTCCAGGAAGTTTATTATAACCTTACATTTTAACCCCTTGCGCTGACCCTAACATCTGTCGACTAACATTATCTCTTGGTTATTTTTGGCTGTAACCCATTCATTCCTTTATCAGCATCACCATGGTTACCGCCTCACTGCATGTCGCATGTTTTGTTTTTATTGCTTGGGTTTTTTACTTAGTTGTGTGCACAAATCATTCCATTACAGCTCCATTTGCCCCATAATTCATAAAAAAAATGGTAAGAATCCGAAAGGGACCTCTGTGTGCGCTTTTCTCTTGGATCACTATGCGTCTGCTCTGTGATATCATTGCATGTATGTGTCCGTGAGTGAGTGAGAGAATGTGCTGTGTGAGTGCTGACCCTCAGGTAAGACCACACTATTGCAAGATTATTTTATGTTGGTTTCTTTGTGCCTAACCCTTTTTTTCTTGATTTGTTTACTTTATCAGGCCTTTCAACCTGTCCCTGTTTTCAGTAATCGATCCCCATTACTTGGGATGACCTAATAAACTGTTTTTATATGAATTCACATGTTCTGTGTATTTTATAACATTTTAAAGGCGGTTGAGCGATCGCAACACAACTAGCATGAGTTAATTCTTGAACTGAAAAATAATTGTATTCATGTTGTACGTGCCAATATGGTTTTTATTCTTCATCCAAACGAGGCCATTGAAAGCCATGATAGGTCTGGTCACCACTCTGAAATTGTTGCCTGATGGCTGAAACCAGACAGGAGGGTAGAGGCTTCCTTATATGCAGGCCAAGAACTCCATAAGCCCAGCGTATAGCCTGCCTGTATGCAGTGTACCGGTATTGCCTAGGGAAATAGGTTGGAAAATAAAAAAATTGCATGCATGTTTATTGTCTATGCAACACATCTCTAGTCGCCTATAACTGTTTAAGTTGGTTCATAGGACTCTATAAAAAGAATGCTAAAGTAACAAACAATTAACATACTCGTGCGTGCTGGCTTGAAGGGGACCATGATCCTGCTTGAAATGTGTGTACGCTATCTTAAGCACAAACGGATTCAGGCAGCATGCATCAAATCCTGGATGCTGAGTGAGGCATGTCACATCTGCTGGTCTTGGGCTGAGCTTCTCGAACAGCGACCAAGACGCACTCACTTCCCTACAGCACAAGCTCTCCACCACCGATTCCATAGGACGGCACCGCCCACACAAACACCTGCCAAACACAGCGACACAGACACGCTTACTACTCTCCCTCTCTCTGTAAGCGGTACCCTGATGGTGTCAATGACAATCAATAACGAGGAGTAGAATCGAAAATAATCACCGCTGAATTCATGACCAGCCTACGTGATCGGCGGCTACCGGGTACGTTTGCAACAACACTTTCACCGGAGGAATATGTAAAAGCTTAGAAATAAAGACTAGGCAAAATATGTACCGGTAGGCAGGGCCGTCGATAAGGGGTGAAAGGTGATGACGATTCTAGGGGCCCACAGCCCAGGGGGGGCCCACAAAAAAAAAAATAATAATAATAATAATAATAATTTTTTACTACCAGCCCATAGTACTACCATAGCGCCCCCCCCCCCCGTCAACAATTGCTCCCCCCCCCCCCCCCCCCCCCCCCCCGTCAACAATTGCTCCTTCCACCCACCCCCCCGTCAACAATGCAGCGCAGGGGGGCCCATCAGTAAATCTTGTCTAGGGGCCCAGGAATTGTAGCAACGGCCCTGCCGGTAGGTACTGGAGCTATTAGGCAACCATCAAAACGTGGGATAACTAATCGTAGGGTTTATCCGGGGAGGGGGGATAGCTCAAGCGCTCGTTGCTGCATTGCTAAATGATAGCAACTCACCAGGACACCTCACCAACTCTCCACCCATTCTCCTCTGACCATGAATTTAATTGGCTTTGACGGCCATCAATCCTCGGCAATTCCTCATTCGCCCCCTCACGTCTAACAGGCTCGAAATTATACGGCTGTGGGCCATCATAAATGTAATTTGTGGTTCTTGCCACCTCTTCCTCATCCCAGTTAGACGCCATAGTTCTAGTACTAGGCTGAGGCTACCTTCCACCACGACTCCCTACCGTGACGTCACCACCGAACGACGTTAGAAGACACCCGTTACCACAAAAAACGACAAAAACTGGACTTTAACGCAATTTTGGAGACATTTCATGAATGCGGTACATATTTTGAGTGCTTTATGTACCCATTAATCGAAACTTCCGGTTAACCTGCACCATAGGCTTTAATATCTATGATTGTGTGAGGTAAAGCGTTCCATATTGACATCGCTCTGTACATAACTGTTTTTTTGATCGCATTAGATTTAGGCATGGGCACTGTAAAACGTTCCATTACCACCTGCCTGGTAGAGTAGTTATGTCTTTTACTGGTGCAATGAATTAATTTGTACAAACAATTAGGTTTGTTGCTAACACAAATGCTCCTAAAAATTAATGTGAGACTAGCAAGCAATCTTTGTTCTAACATGAGCCAAGATAGGCATTTATGCATGCGTAAAATATTAGTCCTATTTCTACACTGAAATGTCAGACGATGTAGACTTCCTTATTGTGGTAATATGATAGCCTATGTCGCCACTTCCCTGTATGTGTCTCAATCGGACCCAGTCGGTTACTTGATGCACTTGACTCTGTGTGTAGGGTAAGTAATTTCAATGAGATATGATGTTATTGATGCTATTACTTAATTGTCGATTGATTTAGTTGAATATAAATCATATTGAAAATAATATTGTAGCTTTTTCTTTGAGTATCACTTTATGGAAACAGCAAATTCGTTAGACTTCGTTAGACTGTTAAATATAGGCGGACAGTTATTGCCTAAAGGTTTATATCTTTGAATTGTCCTAAATATGCTCTTTTGATAAAAATAAAAACATAGATAATGCAGACTTCATTGTAGTGTTATATATCTTGTAATGGGAAACTCAAACTACCTTTTGTTGGGTGTTCCCTTTTTGATAAGAAACTATATGTCTCCCCTTCATGACGTCCTCACTAGTGCTGTCAAGCGATTAAAATATTTAATCGCATTAATGTCATAGTTAACTCATGATTAATCACGATTGATCTCAAATCATTTTTCTATGCTAAATATCCCTTGATTTCTTCGTCCCATTAATTGTTCTCATTTTAATGCTCTTATCAACATGGAAAAGTGCATCGGCTTGCCTTGTGCAAATGTTTTTTTCTTGATAACAACATTGGCATATGCTGCTCAAAACAGGACGATACAAAATAAAAGCCTATAGTGCAATTAAACGATGAATATACAAACATACTGCCTTGAACATAGCAGTCAGGCTACTGCTTCTTTGTTTTGAGCCCAAAAAAATAAATGAAATATATTTTCAAAATAATAAATTGCGTTAATCGCGCGATGAAAAAATTAACACCGTTAAAATTGATTTGCGTTATCGTTGTTAATGACGCGTTTAAGTGACAGCACTAGTCCTCACGAGTTCCATCAATGATTGACAATGACTACCTTATGGCTAACCTCTTAGCCTACTATAGTTTTATTGGGGAGCAGAGCCGTTATCAACATGCCTGAGACCTGTCCTTGCTTTACCCAATGCATTGGACTTCTTTATTTATTCACGCTTCTAGCTTAATTAATGTCATGATGGGAATTTGAAACTTTAATCTTCGTCAAATAACTAAGTTAAAAATGATTTGTTTAGGACGAGATAAGTAAAAGTGTTTTCTTGTTTGTGTTTTTTCGCATTTTTTGGCAAGATAATCTGTATAACATTTGTATGGACCCCTCTCTCGATTGATTGTATGGTTCAGTGTTGGATCCAGTTTTCAGCTCGGAGCGTGCTCATCCTCCAGTCGGTGCGCATACAAGCAGAACGGATGGTGAACTGTCGGTAGAGAAAAAGTGCAGACAATTATTCACCCAGTTTATCGAGAGAAATGTTAACATTTATTCACGGATCTTCTTTTGGTGCCCAGACTTTAAAGTTCGATGCCTCTTTTATTTAAAACATGTCTTTCATTAACATAAGGTGTATTTTAAGATCAAATCAATAAGATTTCCGTCTCACTCGCTTGAACGCCTGTCCGAGGGTGGCTTGACGAGGCTGGCTGCTAGCGCCAGCTTCAGGGGTTGTGGCAGCTCGTACCTGCGGGCTTGCTACCAAATATTTTGCGTTGAGATGCTATTTAAGGGTTGATGAACGGTGATAGGAAAATTCCTTACCACAGAGATTGCAGATATCGGTGTTTGTTTAAATTTGAATTTACCAAAGGGCACTATAGAAGTTACTTAAAGGTCCCATGGCATGAAAAAAAGGCACCACCGCCGCGTAGCCCCACCGCCCGGCTGCGGGCAGCCGGCAGCAGGCAGCGCGCAGTTCAGTCTACTTCAGATTGATGTGGAAGTGGAAGAACCAGAGACGTCTCAGACGAAGTCGTTTGTGATTCATAATATCGTCTGGAGGCGCACACAGCTTGGCCGTGATAATATGTATTATATGATGTAGATATCTATGTATTATGTGATATTATTTAGATATAGAGCTCCAGGACTGTAACGCAAGTGTTGTACACGCTGTTGGTGTTATGGCGCATAACACGTCGGACTCTAGTCTCTGGTATTTCTACAACGAGACTCGTAGTGGGGTTATCTCAGCCATGGTTGAGAATGAATTGGGGGAAAGGAACTTTGGCTTTGACTCCCTGAAGTACATGAACCACGACTTGGAGGAGAAAGGGATTGTTGGCCTCGAATGTCTCACGCTTGAGCCCTGCTTCCCGCTGCCCGCTGCCGAGGGACCACCGCCTCGGCGCTGCAGGAGGCGGTGGTGCCTAAGTGCTGACCGCTGCCAAGGCGGTGATCCCTCGGCAGCGAGGCTCCGGCGGGAGTCAGACGCAGTCAACAATCCCTTTCTCCTCCATGTCGTGGTTCAGTCTACTTCAGATTGATGTGGATGTGTCAGAACCAGAGACGTCGGAGAACCCTACGCAGTTTGAGATTCATAATATTGTCTGGAGGCTCACACAGCTTTTGGCCGTGATAATATATATTATATGTAAGGCTGGGGGTAAACGATTATTTATTAAACGATTAATCGGGCGATTATTTTATCGATTAGTCGACTAATCTAATGACTAATTGGACGATTATCTATTTTTCTGTTGCTCGATTAATAAAAACCATAATGTATCTCAAATAAATACCAAAAAATTCGTAATAACATAGGCCTACTTTATTTAATACGGAAACCGTAAAGGGACATGAAAAAAAAAAAATATGTAAACGTTTCTCGTGAGCACGAGAAAGTATCTCGTGCTCACGAGAAAGTATCGTACGCATATCACTGGCAGTGTGTGCGTGTGCGTGTGTGTGTGTGTTCTTTCATGTAAATCTCGATTTTATTTTAATAAAGTATTGATTGTTCAGCATGATGCAGTCTAGTGATTTGGGGTAACGTCTGTGAAGTGTCCCTACCAAAGCTGAGACCAAACTTACGCCCATGGAATAAGGTACCCATCCTGTCAAGAATTGGTGGCCACTTCATTCCGACCATATTCCGACCTATAAGGCACACTAACCATCTCGTAGTTGGAGGCAACAGAGTATACGCGCTCCAATAGTGCGAGATAAAAAATATAGCACATTCATTTTAATGATTTTAGCTTGTGTTTGCCCGTGCCCGCGATAAATCACACACAAGCTAAAATCAGAGACTGACACGCACGCTATCGCTCGCTCTCCTCGCTCGTCCACCTACTCGCTGACGACACACACACACACACACACACACACACACACACACACACACACACACACACACACACACACACACACACACACACACACACACACACACACACACACACACTGCCAGTGATATGCGCACGATATTTCCCCGTGCTCATGATATACTTTCTCGTGCGCACAAGATACTTTCTCGTTTGAGATGCTCCAACATTGCTGTCGTGCTCTTGTGATATGCCAACTCCATTTGGCAAAGAGTACAAATCACAACACCTTTCCGTTTAGGACTTAACTTGAAGAATTTCCATACCTTTGATGATTTCGTGCGCGGACATTTTCCTTTATTGTGACCTTCGTCCATTTTGCAATTTTTTTTTCTCGTGTGGCGAAAATCGTCGACGGAGAAATTTGACGTCGCCGAATTTTTCATCAACGCGTCGCTACAGCTCTAATTATATGATGTAGATATCCATGTATAACATCATATTATTTAGATATAGAGCTCCAGGACTCCCGTGTGTTAAAATTAACAATTTAAAGGCTGTGTGCGCCTCGCCATACACCACCATAAACAGAGCGCTTGGTACCGTGGCTGCGAGCTGCTCAGGGCCACACCCCCATCCTCCTCCTTGACCCGCCTCTCTCTTCCTCATTTGCATTAAAGCTACAGACACCGAAATGGCGCATTTGGGGAAAGCTCAATGTGCGACTGGCTCGTAGTGGCTGTAAATCTGCACCACGGCTGTATTTCGGGAACGTCTTCAAAAACTGTGTTTGGGGCCCACTAATATCTATATTAAAGCATCCATAAAGTAGCATGCCATGGGACCTTTAAATCGCCTACATTTTTTTAAGCATTATTTTTTCTGTGATTAATTAATTGAAATAAACACGTTAATTTGACAGCCCTAATATATGTATATATATATATATATATATATATATATATATATATATATATATATATATATATATATATATAATTATATATATATAATTATATATATATAATTATATATATATATATATATATATATATATATATATATATATATATATATATATATATATATATAGATGCATAGATGTATATGTATAGATGTATATATCAATAAATGAAGTGGATGTACTGGGAAGTCTTGTTTACTGAGGTTTTCGGGAGCAA
Source organism: Gadus chalcogrammus (assembly GCF_026213295.1). Classification (NCBI taxonomy): domain Eukaryota; kingdom Metazoa; phylum Chordata; class Actinopteri; order Gadiformes; family Gadidae; genus Gadus; species Gadus chalcogrammus. The sequence goes on from NC_079417.1 coordinate 2,527,629, forward strand.
GGCCAACTCTCTTTCTTATACTTATCCAATAGCTACAGGTCTCTAAATACTGACACCTAGTGGTGAAAAATAATAACAGGGTAGGCATTAATGTAGGTCGTCTGTGTCTTTTCTGGGGCAAATTCACAGGTGTTTAGAGTCTAACCGAATTACTGGTGTTTGACAAACATGTTGACCAGAATTGGAAACACTGATATATTAATGTTATATTTTTTCAAAAGGCCCAAAATCTCTGATGGGGCCCCTGCCAATAACACAACGGTGTGTGGCGCATTTCATATACAACATCGCTCATTATATGATAACCCTCATCCACAACAACGGTACTGTTACTACTACTTACTACTATAAATTGCTGCGCAAGGTAAGGTTGAAAGTATGTACATAGTGCACATAGTGTAAATGGAGTAAACTTAAAAAATGTAAAATGGTGGGAAGCGAATAAAGTGAAGAGCTAAAATAGCCAACAAATAGCTAATGTGATCAAGTTTGAATACGATAAAATATAGAATTGCTGAGCTATTCTGATTGTGTGTGTGTGTGTGTGTGTGTGTGTGTGTGTGTGTGTGTGTGTGTGTGTGTGGGTGTGGGTGTGGGTGTGGTGTGGTGGTAACTTAGAAAGCTGTTATTGTCCTTATTCCTATCGTAAAGCTGTTATTGTCCTTATTCTTATAGTTTCTTTCGATTAACTAGATTCCCATCTAGTTAGGCAAGGCAAGGCAACTTTATTTATATGGCACTTTTCATACACAAGGCAGACTCAAGGTGCTTCATATATAAACATTGTCATGCAATAAAATAAAATAAGAGATACGTAAAAGAAAAAATATGCAAAGAAATTAGTAAAATAGAAAGTTTGAAAGGCATTTTAGTATTAAAATAGAAAATAAAGGCAAACTTAAAAAAGCTTTTTAGAAAGTGCAATGTATTTAAGATTTAGCAGAAAGCTAAAGCAAACATAAAAGTCTTCAGTCTTGTTTTAAAGGTGCTCAGAGTTGGGGCAAGTCTTAAATCCTCAGGGAGTATATTCCAGCTATTTTTTGTATAGTAACTAAATCTTGCTTTCCCTTGTTTCGTGTTTACTCTGGGGATAATGAACAGATTGGTCCCAGAGGATCTTAGTGATCTAAAAGGTTTATGTAGTGGAAGCATATCGGTTAAATATTTTGGGCCTAAACCATGTAGGAATTTATAGGTTATAGCAACATTATTTTAAAATCAATTCTCTGACCTACAGGAAGCCAATTTAACGATTTAAGAATTGGTGTAATGTGTTCAAATTATTTGGTCTTTGTTAGAATTCTAGCAGCAGCATTCTGAACAAGCTGAAGCTTCCTCAGAGTTTGTTTTGGGAGACCTGTAAGGAGACCATTGCAGTAATCAAGCTTACTACTAGTGATAAAGGCATGTAAACGTTTTTGTAAGTCTTAGCATCATAGCTCCTCCGCTGTTGTTGATTGACCTGACCCACTTTTGAGCCACTTGTCTCTAAATGGTCACCCTGTCTTTCCATCTTTAAACGTCGGTAACGGGCTGGTTGTTAAGGACGCTGGACTTCTTCCCGGAACCAATCTTTGGCGCCACCTGGTGCCGTGAACGTGTATAGACATTTAAAGGGAGAGGCGAAGAAGATAAGCTGCGCTCTGAATGCTAGACCCCGAATATAAGACGACCCGACTTTTTCGGACCTATTTTGACGGGAAAAAAGGCCGTCCTATATTCAGACCAATACGGTATCAAGGCAACAGATGGATGGCTTTAGTTGTGTCACAGTTTCCACAAGAGTTTGAGAGTCAATAACATGAAAGTTAAGCTCATCCTTGCCACGTTACTTTTGCCTGAACAAGGTGGTAGTCCAACATTTTTGTTTGAAGTGGAGATATTGATGCTGCGTCTGATGCCTTCAATTTTATCAGTATGAAAAGCTGCAAACTCAATGCATTTCTGTGTGGAATGGAGATCAGGTGGAATTTGTGTTGGGGGGTTGGTCAGTCTGTCAACAGTTGCAAATAGGGTTTTTGCATTATTAGTATTGGTTTTAATGATATTGGAGAAAAATGTTTCTCTAGCACTTTTTAGGTCAAAACTGTAGGCACGGAGGATCTCTCTATAGATATCATGGTGAATATTAAGTTTTGTTTTACGCCAGATGCGTTCAACCTTCCTGCATTCTTTTTTCTGTGCTGTTACAGAAGCAGCTTTTCTCCAGGGTACCTTTTGCTTTCCAGAAATCGTTTTAACCTAATATGGTGCAATGACATCTATGACTTTCAAGAAGATCATCAGCAGAACATGGGTTGAGAGGTGGTAGCAAGGAGATGGCCTTTTTAAAAAAGTACATTTGAATCTTCATTGATACACTGCTTTTTGACAGTATTTGATTTTGTCTGTATGTCAGGAATAAAAGATATGCCAAAGAAAACACAAAAGTGGTCAGACAAGGAAGGATCAGTCACAGAGAGATCAGAAACATTGAGGCCCTTTGTGATAACCAGGTCTAGAGTGTGCCCCTTACAATGGGTAGCCTCTTTCACAGGTTGAGACAGTTCAAATGTGTCCAAAATGGTAATGTCTCCCGCGGCCTCGTCTCCCACGGCCTCGTCTCTGGCGGCCTCGTCTCCGGCTGCGTCGGCTCCGGCTGCGTGATGGTCTGGTTTGGGGGTGGCTTGAGGTGGGCGTTCCCACCCAAAATGGCCCGTAGCTCGGTCGAGTTGCCTGCATTCTCCACCATATTTGGCAACCCGCCACGTTGAGCGAACCAACTCCTCCCAAACAGGACACCATTTCGTTGGGAAAAGCCAAAAAAAGGCATGTTTATTCCAGAACATAAAAGTCTCTCAAAACACAAATAACGTAAAACCTGTGATGAATCAACGGTCCCCTCCTTCGTGGGTGGAATCCCGTCACCCACGAGGACCGGTCTCTCCGTGCTGGAGCTCCAGGGCTGGGAGAGCCCCGAATGAGTGGAGAAGCGGGGTATTTAAGCCCTGATTCTCCACTTGTTCATCAGGTGCTCTGAATATCCTTAATTGGCCTGGGCCGGGTTGCCACACAGCCAAATATAGACCAAAAACGTTTATTTACCAGCCTAACGTGATTAAAAGTAGCCCAAAAGCCGTTCAACCTGCCATCACTGCTAGAACGTCTTCAAGCTCGCCTCAACATCAATCAGGAGATCAACAGAAAATATACGAAGCCAATATGAAATTGAACTGTGATTCTGAAAAAAGTATTTCAATTTGGTGTTTCGATTTGGTGAGGTTTTTTTAGGTTAAAGGTAAAAAATAGACCAAGTTACAAAGTGTCAGAGAACGGGTGGATTCGCCGTCCTCCCATTGACTTCCATTGTAAAAAGTACTATTTTAAAAGGTAAAATATCTTAAAAAGTTTTAAATATTAAACATATCTGAAAGGAGGTGCGTGATTTACTCGCAAAGTTTGCAGAGAATAATAAAGAAAGAAAGAAAGAAAGAAAGAAAGAAAGAAAGAAAGAAAGAAAGAAAGAAAGAAAGAAAGAAAGAAAGAATAAAAACTAAAAGGCGCACTAGTTAATAAGGATTCTAAGATTTTTTTTTTTTTAAAGATTGGGAACTTATTTCATTAACAGTGATATAATTGAATGGATTACTTTGCTAGTAATATATGTTGAACCATTAGGAGATCTTTATGATTGTGTGTGGTGATGGCTGGTCTAACCTGTGCACACATCAACCTAATTTCTTCATTTATTTGGAGGGGGTAATCAGTCAGTATTTTTACATGCACAGTTTATTCAGAATAAATCTGTTGTTCGAAGTTCCACTGTTCGTGCAGCTTTTGACATCACAGGTGGGCATGTCCACCTGTGATGTATGACGGATAGATGAGCAACGTTGGTTGCTGGTATACTGATCTATCCAGCACACATTTAGGTGGACACGCCCACCTGTGATGTCAGAAGCTGCACATTTTCCAAAACGGTTTGCAATGGCTAATCACACTCACAACTGGTGGCATAATATGTCCCCTTTAATAATCCAATCATAGGCGGACTAACCCAATAATTTGATTTTCTTGAGTGTCATGTAAACACACTGAATGTCTTTCTCTGTGTCTCCAGATGCCCTCATTTGGAAGAACAGGTTTGCTACTGCTGCTGTCTCTTGTTATCTTCAGTGGAATAAGCTACCTCTGGCTCCCCTCATATGATATGGTAGAGGATAAGACTGAAGCCGCGATGAAAAAGTGGTAAGGCTCAAAGTTGATTTGAAAGTGCACGCTTGTGAATGTTCGGTCACTCTCCGTGCAATATTCATGTATTTACAAAGCCGACCTCGGACACCTCAAACCTTAAGCTAATGGATTGATGTGTAGATATATCAACAGTTTTGGAGCAAAGAAATAGGCACAATCCCAAGGAGAAATTCAAGGCACACAAACTTAAAGTCTTGGGGAAGGAATGATATTAATGATGATATTCTTTTTTATTAAATGTTATGCTTATGTTTTAACTGTAATGTTTATTCATTCTTGAAGGCAGTTGCATTCATGAAAAGCATTCTATAAATGAAGTGTATTTTTATTAATATTACCTGTAGGTCCCCGCCCACTGGTCAAGTGAAGCCCCCAGCTTCCTGCACTTGCCCAGCGAAGTCACATGATCTGGCAGGGAGCATTCCCAATGCCAACCGAGAAGACATTCAGAAACGACGGGCAGAGGAGTACAAGAAGCACCAGGCTAGGTATGCATGGCCACCAGTACCAGGAACAAAGGCTGGAACAAAGCAGGGAGGAGAGACAGTGATGTATCATTTGATCGATTTAATCAAAAAATCAATTTCTTATAGAATAATATCTTAAATATTCAAATCAAGTTGTAAAATGAGTATTTGGCCTGTTTGCTAAGACCCCAGGTTAATTGTTGACATCATCTATGTCTAGATTTTGATCAGCCAGGGTTTTTGCTGAACTCTCATCTTCTGAAATTGGGTAGTGGTCCATTATATAAAAAAACAGTGTTCAGCAGCTGCCCTAGCGCGTACACACTGCCCTGGATAGGTAATAGCAGGCTAACGGTGCCCACAAAATTTTAGGAATTTGTTTTTGTTTGTGACTGCGCATGCCTACCACAAATTGAAAAGGGAGAATATTTTGGTGTCATCCAAATAGATATAGAAGCCAGTATTTTGACTCGGCATGTTTCCTTATTGTTTGATGTCATATCATGGTCATTTTATGACTTGGTAAAGTAAATGTTACATAGTGTACGTTAATTATTCAGTTAGAATAATGGACAATTTACATTATTGGTTAAGTGGCATATGTTTCGTATTGATCCATTGATTTGTGGATTTTAATATTTTTTCTGTCTCCTGTGTCCAGAACAAGCTCCATTTTGAACACACTCCTCTTTGCTCCATCCAACTCTCCACTGCAGTATCCCATTCAGGGTTTCACAGTACGCCCCTTGCTCCCCACTCTTATTCCAGGTACAGTACGCTGCACGTCGTTTAATAAAATTGCCCGATACTGCTCTCAAGTTCAGTTGCTGTGTAAGTGCACTGCACACTAAACAGATATACATATTTAGTGCAATGTTCTTTTTCCTTAGCATCCTTTTGGTCTTCATTTCATGTTCAATGTATTCCTCAGGAAATAGTTTCACCCCGAACGATATTTTGTTTCAGGTTTAGCGGTGCACAGGGTTCAAAGAAGCAGCTATAAGGTTGGTACTAATACTCTGGGTGTCAAGTCAAAATCGGGATACAAGAGACATTTCTGGATGTCTTGGAGCTACACGTTAAATTTCCCTGGTTCCTTGTTACGGCCCATGTCTAACCAGCATCAACACAGGTCCCCGTACTAACATAATGATTTGTTTCTCATTAAGCAAGAGTTGAAAGGTCTTTTCTATCCCTTTAATGATATGGCTATGGGTCTCTCTTTATCAGGGTTTTCCAAGCGGAGCTTTTGGGGACTTTTGGGTTTTCTTGGAAGCACTGGTGCACCTCCAATAGGTGTTTGCAGATTATGTCATGCCCGGGGTTAAACAAAATCTACACAAACAAAAAATTAATACACAATAACTAAAGCATAATTTTTATTTGATATTATATTCCATTTCTGCCAAGCCCAAATAAATTTTCCGAGCTACATGTCACTTCATTCGATACATCTCACCTTTTTATATTGTGTGATGAAGTTATTTTTTCTTTCGAACAATGCATCTCTTTTCCAATATACTGTATTTCTGCCTTTCTCACTCTTCCTTCCTTTGATTCCACAAAGCTTGAATAAACAGAGTACTGCTGCTTGATTGTCTGCATTTCCCTTCCTGCCTTCCTTCTGATGTTTGCGCATCATGGGTGACTGCAAACAACCAATTCAGTTTCAATGAGTGGAGGACAGTGGAGTGGAGTGTCCTATCGATGCTTAACCAGTAGATGACACGGTGGGCCTGTCGGCCATTGAGGGAATATTCAGGCGATAGCGTACAAATCCCTCCTGAAGTGCGGGAGCTGGAACATTTTGCTCACCGATACTTAAATGAGACTGTACTACTGGGCCATTTCCAATGCATTACGACGTCCTGATGAAGGGAAACCGGCGGCTCAGCTACTCCAGCCCGTAACGGAACTTAAAGGCTGATTGTGGTCCCACGTTCACGCAACGCAAGGGGGTTAAGGACCCCTTACGTCCTTGCGGACCCTCCTTGCGTCCCCCGCAAGGGCCGGACGTGCGCCTCCCAAATATTGTAACCTTCCGTCGAGGCGACGCAGCAGCAAGTGCTGTGATTTTTCAGCTTACAAAAACCCGACGCAGAACCATAAAGGCTCAAGACTGCGTCGATGCGTCTACGTGGTTCTTGCATTGCGTGACGTGGGACCACAATCAGCCCTTAAATCTAAACCGTGCAACAAAGCAATTTCTAGTCACGTTGTTAACTCTTTGTCGTTGTCAAATTTGAGCTCATGCCTTCTTTGAGGTTGTGGGATTTTCTAAATTGAATTATCGCCACTTATACCAGAAACACATTATTAGCTCATTCTTTTTTTGTTCTACCAACATATTTGGCATATTTAGGCTATGGGTGGTGTTATGGTTTGAATCAATGAGCGAGTAATAATAATATTTTGGCAGTCTGATTGAACCAAGGCATGTTAGGAAAACGGACAACAACAGACAGGTTGTGAGCTAAAAAGTATAAATATTCAGTCAACAGTCCTTTTTCATTTTAGCAAAGCAAAGTACTCGCTCACTCACTCAATCACTCCCAACACACTTCTCCTTGTGTTTAACAGGTATCACTACAGGTCACCAAAGGTGTCCTCAGTCTAGGGAACCAGAGTGAAGCACAAAGTGTCGAAGGTGATCATGAACTCCATCACTTCAATGTGTAACTAAACCACTTGTCACTGGGATTGACTTGTATGAAATATGATTTGTGAATAACCAATAGGTGGCGGAAAGAAATTGCTGATCTTGGAGACGCTCAGCTTAGAGGAACTCAACAAACTTCTGGCGAAGGTCACCTACACCATTCCTGTGTACCACATACACACCGGAGACCTGGGTACTCTAAGACCTTTTTAAATGATGTATGGGTTAAATTATAACATTGAAAGATACGTACTGAACAGAGGCTCAGGTTTAAAAAATATATTGTTAATGTGATGTTCTCATTTTGCACTCAAAGCATTCCAATATTACAGTGGATTGTGTAAAGTGTGTCAAATCTTATTTAGGCTGGATGTTTTAAAATAGTTTTCACTTATTTTTCAATCAGTTCACTTCTCGTTTGAGCTTCATGAAGCTGTGTTCCCCATCGCCATTCGGCAACCAACTGTACCGGTTCTTTTCGACATGGGAACAAGTATGACAACAAAAGTTTTTCCTTATAAATCTTCAATTTTTACAGTTGAGTAGAATAGTGAACCCTTACCTTCTTCCTCTCTCTATCCCCCCCCTTCCACTCTTTCAAAGACATTAGCGACCAAGTGACAGTCACCACCAAGACCTTTATGCGCTACAAAGAGTTGAAGGTCCTCATAAGAAGCCTCAGGCAATTCTACAAAGACGTGGTGCTCATCGTAGCCGATGACAGCTTTACTCCAGAAAAGATCACAGAAGAAAATGTTCTGCAATACATCATGCCTGGGGGACAGGTAGGCATATATTGGAACCATGTGCACACACACACACACACACACACACACACACACACACACACACACACACACACACACACACACACACACACACACACACACACACACACACACACACACACACACACACACACACACACACACACACAACATAATGTCAGTCTTGTGCTTGGACATCACATAAGAGTAGTCAAGTATTGAAGTTGATTTCAAATCCTTCCCTTCCACAGGGATGGTTTGCCGGCAGAACCCTGGCTGTCTCTCAAGTCACCACCAAGTACTTTCTTTGGGTGGATGACGACTTTCTATTCACTGAGAAAACAAAGATAGAGGATCTGGTGGAGGTGATGGAGGCAACACCAGAGTTGGATGTGGTGAGAATCATATTACTCAATGACTATTTTCACATTATGAATAAAGCATGAGTTTGAAGATGTAATTTCTCGTTATCCTTCTTAGGTTGGGGGTTCGGTTTCTGGAAACCAGTTCTACTTCTCCATCGCCTATGAGGAAGGCGATGGAGTTACTGGAGGCTGTATGGACAGGAAGTCCGACATAAAGTTCCAATCACTACCAAATTACCCACAATGCTCCATAGTCCATGGGGTGGTCAACTTCTTCCTGGCTCGTACCGACGCTGTGAATCGAGTGAGATTTGACCCCAAGGTAAAGAGAGTGGCACATTCAGGTATGTTCCCAGCCACATCTATGACATGTAGCCCTTTGGGTTTGTGTACATGCATCCACAATGAATGAGAATGGGGAGTTTTCTTTTTGCTTCACTGGTAGATACATGGCAATCCAAAGTAGGTCTTCAGCGTTTAAATGCTAGCTACCAACAGAGCTATTATAGAGGGAGCTATACCGCTCCTGGATGTGAAGTTACCTCATCTTTGGAGCAGTTGCACAAGCACTAAGGCTACACGACATGACACGCAAGGCTGATCTCCTTCAATTTTTGCATAAATTAAATATAGGTGTTGTCTCAATTCAGCAGGCAAAATATTTTGCATAAGTTACATATTTCTGGCTTTGAGGTATCAGATGAATTGGACAGCAGTGCTTAGTATTGGCAGCTATTGTGACACGGGCAGCCATTCTAAATAAATATTGCTTTTTTGAATATGCCATAAAAAGTGTCGGCTTGTCCACCGTAAGAAAACCATTATAACAATGAGAAATCATTCAGTTGTCATGATGTGACTGGTGCGAGGACTTGTAGATCCATAATGGGGCAGATATCCAATTTGTTTATCAACAATATCATCGAAATATGTGCTGCCTGGACCTGGATTCATTATCATCACCTCACCTTTTCTGTTTATTATTTTTAGTTTCCCGACATATGCTCCCTGAGCGTACAAGACGTTTTGGATGTACACAGGAAGTTCTCCTGCTACTTTATTATTCTGCTTAACATCCAATAATTGTTGTTTTGTTTTTTCTCTATAGAATTCTTCATGGATGGTCTTGGCCAGTTGATGGTTGCTTCGTGCGGCCATGTTTCCATTGGCCATCAGCCGGGAGGGGCCAATGCTCAATATAATCAGTTCAGACACCCTGGAAAGGGTGATGTGCAGTATAAACTACAGCTGCACTACTACAAAAACCATCTACAATGTCTCCACTACGGATAGGAAGAATCCCGACGGCTCCATACGCTATAAGAGAAAGTTATCTTCCAGTACTATGCATGTTTTCCCATAAACAACCACTACTGGCTTGAGTTGTTGCCACAGTAATAGCTTAATCATTTTCAGGGTTAGGGTTAGGTTTATGTTGTATAGATATTTATATCTCTGTCATTCAGAAAATTCCTGTAGAAAAGGGACATAGTGCGGGTTTAAAGCTGTAGTATCTAACCTTGTTTCATTAATGCTTTTTTTTATTTAGAAGTAAAGACACTTCTGTAAAAAAGACACTGGTAAAAGTACTGATTCATCCTCTTTATTGAAGTAACATTTCCCTTAAATAAGGCCACGGATTTGGAATGTCTTGTCACTGCTCTAAATCTGCTCTGTCTACATTGTTTGCTGGTTTACTTTTATCCATCCTCAATCATCAGCTACTAATTCTCCAATAGATGCCATTTCTCTGCCAGGAAGTCTCCCTCGCCCCCCTTCGAATATAATCACTGCTGGTTTGGGATAATTTAACTGTACCCCTAGAAGGATATTAATCAATATCTTGCCTTATGTGCTATATGAATAGGTTCTTGCTTCTTTGAAATCATTGAATTGTCATTGAATGTTCCGTGCCACCAGTATTTAGTAATATTCAGGCCTGGGGACCAATGTGAAGGCAGCTTTCTTTAATTGAATTGAGAGGAAGAGAGAGGGGGAGAGAGAGGGGGGAGAGAGAGAGGGGGGGAGAGAGAGAGGGGGAGAGAGAGAGGGGGAGAGAGAGAGAGAGAGAGAGAGAGAGAGAGAGAGAGAGAGAGAGAGAGAGAGAGAGAGAGAGAGAGAGAGAGAGAGAGAGAGAGAGAGAGAGAGAGAGAGAGAGAGAGAGACCGCTACTCAGAACAGATGTCAGCTGACAAAAGAGGATACCTTTATCTTAAGAACAGGACACAACTTTGCCCAGCAAAGTTGTGTCCTGTTTCGGGAGGTGGTGGTTCGCTCACCGTGCCGGGTTACCACAAAACCCACCGACACGTGAACTACCTTAAGCCCACCACCATGCTCTGTCCATGCTCAGTCTGGTGGTCCACTGCACGCATGACCAGAGTCCTCGCTCCCAGGCGGGCCCCCACCGCAACCCCTCAACCCCCCTCCAACATTACCATACAGGCAGACCCAGGGGACGGCTGGGGGGTGGTGGTGGTGGGGGGGGGGGGGTGGTGTTGGGGATGCTTGGGGGTCAATGGAAGGTCCTCGCCCCCGACCAACCAACTGGAAAACTCACAGGTTCAGATGTCACGGATAAGCTGCCCTATTGGCCGATTGGTCAGACAAATCTAATTAGCACCCCGCTCTTGGTGGCCCACCCCTCTTAAATCACCACCCATGGAGAGTAGGGGGGGGGGGGCTTATATTTCATTTCATTCATACCTGCGCCGCTTGGCTTCCTCCCCACGCCCACGGTGACAGGCCTGTTAAACGAGACCCCCCCAGACCCGATTTAAGCTTAAGTCTTAGTGTTGGTGTGGGGGGGGGGGGGGGGGGGGAGTGATGGGGGGAGTTTACAGCCCGTAAGATTATGTGTAGGGTAGGGTGAGGGGTCTTCTTAAGAGAACAGTGCGCCAGACCTTGGAGGGACTGACGTAGGGTGGTCCCGTCTGGTCTTCTGACCTTGTGGTCGGACTCACAAGGTCAGTACTGCTTCTCTTCTGCGTCTCTGTCCTGCTCGTCTGGTCGGATGGTATTGATCGTAGGCGATTGATTGGTTGAGCCTCACTTGATAAATGTCAACCGCCGCTGATAATCAGAGTCGCAGCTCTTCTCCGTTGCGGCACCACATGGCAGAACGAGCTCCGTGTCGACGTCAGGACCGCAGAGTCGCTCACCGGCTTCCGCAAAAGTCTCAAGACTGACCTGTTCAGAGTTCACCTGGACTCTGTATAGCCTCCCACTCCCACCCCTCCTACACACAGATTGTATGTTGTACCTCCTGCCACCTTAATGTAAGCACTTAACGTAGGTCGTACTTAGTTATAGTACTTAGTTGTGGGGCATCTTATCCTAGCTATGTTTGGTGCATACAGTGAATGGGCAGTGATTGTTAG
>NC_079417.1:2539599-2547099 GCF_026213295.1 Gadus chalcogrammus
TAATTTGACTGTTCAGAGTGAGATGACTTGACAGTTTTATTACTATGGTAAATTAATAAAATCACTTTTATCATATTATTGGTTTGGATAGTGTTAGAAAAGGTGCGCGTGTGTGGCAATACAAAAATCAGACAGCACACAACATAATTTAAAATAAAGAGTTTGTAATAAACCACTAATAAACTAACCAACCACGGCAAAGCTGATATGATGAACGGAGACAAGCGTCTGCGTACCGTAAAGGAGGCTGATCTGGGCGGCCATTGTGTCCTGGGCAGTAGAAGACGCAGGTCCCATGTTGGTTCAACTGCCCTGTAGGTGTTCATCTTCATCACGGTCTTCATCTGGTCTCCAGAGGTGCGGTCTGGTAGTCCTCACTGGAGGAAAATAAACAACGTATTAGTGACCTGAGGAAACAGAGATTCAAGGAGAAAAAGTCACCCAGAACCCAGACTCCTTGGTTCTACCTGGTGGCCTCCCCAGGCCCGGCCTTCTCCTCTCAATAACACCTCATGTTTCAAGTAAGTAAAGACAAAATCTAGAAAGCTGTCACCATGTGAATACTAAAACAAAATGTCATAAGACACATGAACACAGTGGTCTGATGTGTCATATATACAACTATAGTCTACTGATGTGAGGTACTTCCTACAGATGTCGCGGTGGTTCAGTTTAAACTCCAGGTCGCCGGGGTCCTTCTTGGTCACAGCGGCCATGTTTGGAAGGTCGTCGTCCTGCTGTAGTCACACCAGAAGGCAGCAGTGAGCTTGTTCTCACGCTTGTCTTTGGCGCCACATAGTGTATAACAATATAAATTACATTTCTCAAGCTTGATTGGCGTAGAGATTAATAAAACATAATTCCATACTGTTCAAAATTCACTTTATTTTCTATTTGATAGATAAAGATTAAAAAAACGTGCATCCTGTCTGTGGTCATTTGCTGCATGTCCTCCCCTCCCATACCTGCCTCTCTATAATAAAGCATAAAAATTGCAAAAATAAGTCTTTAGAAAAACACAGATTCTCCGTACCGGTCGGAAGTCGTGTAGCCGTGCTCGGTGATCGGGTTCCCCCCTGTAAGGACCTGAAGGCGGGAACTTCCCCAGTTTGACAAACATCAGCTCCTCTTCAAGAGGATCCGGCGGTTTGTAGGACGTGATGAACCTCCTGTTCTCCCTCCAGCCGTGGGTCTCACCCCCTAACGCCTCCGCGGATACAAAAAACGCGCTTCACGTGCAAAACCGTGGAGACATCTCGTCCACGGGTACGGCCTGAGTCGAGGGAGGACCGGGCTTGAGAACGTCGGGACAATCTTCTGTCCCTCCCTGGATCTGAGAGGGACGTGTAGAGTTTGGGAGAGAAGTCTGGTGGCTGGACGCTCCACACGTCCCCCGCGGAGCGCGCAGACTCGCTCTCAGACGGAGATATTCGGCACCGGCTCCGCCTGGTGGCCAAGTTCTGTATGGCGGAGAACAGCCGCTTACCGGTCAAAAGGGTCGGGAGAGTTCGGGATCATGATGGTTAGAGGAGTCTTCCGAGAAGCATGCAGTTCTCTCTGTAGGCTTTTCTCCCCAACGAAGAATAACTCCTTATTGACCGACATAAGATTCCTTTATGCACATAATATATTATCAATAATCCAAATACAATGACAAATGCAAGGAAGCACAAGTATTTTATATTCCTGACTCTATATGGTGGCATTTTTTATCGCGCCATCTCCATCTCTGACCGAAACACTTTGACGTTGCTTAGTAACGGGGGTAAGTTGACATCTCATGAACAATATAGGCCTACAGACAAAAGCTGAGCTCGGTAGTTGCGAACACAAAAACATTCGCTATAGCAACGGAGGAACAACATGAGCCCTCCTTGGGCCAACAATACAGTATTTTACACTGCAATCTGGGATTAATAAAGTAAATGATATATAATATGGAATGCTTAATACTACACAATCATTATTCTTGCCTTGAAAGTCACAATCGTTTATCAATTTATTTAGTGATTATATTAATCCATGTACTTATAAATCACTTGGAATCCTTTTTAGTTACGGTTGCTTGTAACCTGAACCAGGTTGAGTTCGGATAAACCGGTCAGTGACGCAGCTGAGTCAAAGTCCACTAGGGGGAGCTGTCTCACACTAAACCAATTATTTGACATGTGGTTGGTTTGGAGTATCTGGGTTATTTGTTATTGACGAACGCATTGCTTGGACTCCAAGCTGGGTTGTATTCGTTGATGCACTGTGACAATATACGTCGTTCCTTTTGATCAAATAATAAAAACGGGATATCAACTACTACTACTACTCTTTGTAAACGCTATAAAGCAGCCAATATGTGGAATAGGGAAGGGGATTAGGGCCACGTGTGGTCCTAATCCCATGATTTATTTTCTGAGTTATAATTATAAAGTCAGAAAAATTACTTAATTCTCAGAATACAGACTTTAAACTCAGAACTCCAAAAATATTCACGTCATAATCCTCTTCCGTAAAAACCAGAGAGCTCTGGTAAAACCGAAACACACAAATAATACATTTTACACAGTAACTGACCTTCACAGTCCATGCTCTTCTAGGATATTTTGGGACCAGAATATTGGAGATCTCGCCGCCAACGTAACGTTTTGGTTTCTCTTAACCTGATTCCAAATCCAATTTTGCTGTGAATACGCCGGCGGTTACGGCAGTGGACCAACTTCCGGGGTACTAATCTATGCACGAAGTGACGCATTACCGAAATGTATGCTCTTCCCCCATTCTCCTCCGTAGTGAAACAAACTGTAGATATAGCATTTCTTTTTTTTAACTCAATTTTAAACAACGAAACCTGTGAGAATGCGGTTGAGTTAAGCATTTAGAGAGCATTTAGGAGCGTTTTTAATATGAAACTTTACTCACTTTATTAATCATGACTACGAGGAATAGGAATATGAGTCAAACAGTTAAATAGTAAGTGGTTATAGGATAAATAAAGAAATAGGTAATTTATAAAAAACATTATTGATTCGTTTTTAAACACCCATTATGATCTCAGCCCCGCAGTCCATGTGTGACAGCCGTCACACTGTCAGGGTTCAGAGGTTAAACCAAAGGGGGCACCCCTCTAGGCCACCCTGTCCCTCCAACCCGCCTCCACAATCCCCCAAAGCTCTGCGCGGGCCAGCAGGAGTGGGACACAGTGCAGCGGGTTGATCCTGCTTTCACCCGGTAGGTGGGTGCATGGCCTGGCTGGGCAGGGGTCCGGGATCACAACATGAAACCTGATCCCAGGCCCTCTGCATCGGTTCTCCTGGGGGGGGGGGGGGGGGGGGGGGGGACCTCATAAAGGAGACGGCTTTCTCCCTGGCGCTTCAGTATTGTGAGCGTCTGACATTTACGGCCAGCCCAGCAGCGGGCGCCTCAGAGGACTTCAATGAGGGGGTCGACTGTTACCAGGGGGCCCGCTGACCCCCCCCCCCACCCCCCCGTCAGCGGGCAGATAGACCCTCCTCACTCACTGTAGCCTAGCCGCTCTCTGTAGCCGCACAAGGGATGCTAATCAATGGGATGTGATCGTTTTTTTGTGGATTGAAAGTAAATCTGGGAGCCGGTGTCCAGGCGTATCTGGGTTTGATTTGTTTTGATATGTGGACCACAGATCTCGCAGGTGATTGGACGGTGGGGCGATGGTGGTTAATACAGTTTAAAATATAATCTGTACTCTCTGCTCCATTCGGAATCATGAGAGAAAAACATTTTGATTATAATAAAATAAAATCCTATGCACCAAAATGACAATGAGCCGGAATCAATTGGGGTCATGTTTGAGGTTTCAGTAAGGCTTGTGTTAGAGTATAGTATAGGTGACAGTAGGATGGAGGACCAGTAACCAACTAGCTGACTTCCGCAGGTCCTGTAGTGAACCGTGCAAGCAGAAGACCTCATCCACATGAACACAGTGGTAGTAAAGTTTAGTGAGGCTTTGTGAAGCAACATGATCGACTAAGCTACAGTAGAATGAAGACAAGGGTCTCTGCTATCATGAAGACCGTATAAAGGCTCGGAAGGTTGTTTGCGAGTGTGGCTGAGGACATTTCGGTGTGATGGGTTTTCCAGGCCGGGCCGGTCGAGGGCCGTGGAGATTTACGAGGGGAACGGCTCTCCTGCTTGTCTTCCTCTCCTGGCTGTCAGACTGACAACACGCGTCCGACGGCGACAGACGGCTCGATCTCAGCATAGCACACACAACCCCTGTGGATAAGACCCTTCAGGAAGACACATTAGGCCTACATGGGTTGATATTACGATTCACCTTTTCTTCTGTCTTGTAAATGACCAGCATCATCACATTTCAATAAACTAGTGGAATAATCATTATGATTTATGACTGAGGGATGTAGAGCTTTATAGAATATGGTTCTGTAAACACTTATCCTTTATTATGCACATTGAAAAAACAGGGATTGTAAACACTTTGAATTATGTTGGCCTTCATCTGTTTGTTGGCAGAAAGAGCGAGAGGCGGTTGATGTACATAGCGGCTGGCTAAGCATTTAAGCAGTTTAGCTTACTGTGACAACGATCACAGATATAGAACTTTAGCAGGCCTATTCTAACTCATCAGTTGATTTGTTGTTCTGGCTCTGTCATTCGTAATCTACAGAAGAAATGTATCTGTTTTGAGGAGTCAGAATAAAAAACGATTTTATTACTGACCAGTATGTTGTCACTGAGGTCAACTATATAAATACATATAATTTAATGGCAGAATACACATGCAATTTTAAAAGCTTTTAAAAGTGATTAAAAAATCAATTCGCACAAGGTCACCTCAAATGTCCATGTTAGTCATGGCACACACACACACACACACACACACACACACACACACACACACACACACACACACACACACACACACACACACACAAACATCCCCCAAAAACACACACACACACACACACACACACACACACACACACACACACACACACACACACACACACACACACACATATTTTCCAGCACTATATCCAAACCAAAACACTGCAATGTCTCCCATATAGCCTATGACACCTTCTCCGTGCACGACTGCCTGTTACTCTTAAGTCTAGAGTCGCAGGCAGTCGTGCACGGAGAAGGTAGTAGGTACCCCAGCCGGTGGTTTGACGGGGGACGCCGTGTGGCTGGATGCCCCTCCTAACAGCGCGATGCTGCTTCCGAGGCACACCGACCTCATCTGCGGTAGTGCGTTGCTCGTCGACCCTCCGATAATAGCTTTGTTCCCAGAAGCGGGGAGCATTATTTAAGATCAAGATTTACAATATCTGAAAAAAGGGAAACTACAGACTCACCTCTGCAAGGAAAAGCGTGTTGTTGTTTTTTTATACCACGCGGACTTGGATTGCTGCAGGACGATGGGACTTTTACTTTTCAAAGTGTTCCCTTTTGTTTTATTATTGTTCTCTAAAGAAATGCAATTTCAAACAGGTGAGTTTAAAACTTTCGATGTGAAATAACCGTAGCCTACTTTGAGGCCACTGCATGCGTAATGCTTCATTAACCCTGTGACACACTTTGCCCTGGAGAGGATCCAAAACGCACCCGGTATTTAGATGCTTTTCTTCTCGCTTATAACAAACCCAGAGGTAGGCTACAGCTCTCGGATTCCTTCGGGCTATTCTAGTCCATTTGTCCAGCTGCTAGACATGCCGTGTTGCATTTAAACGTGGAGCTCTCCTCGTCCATCACGGCGCTGTCGTCCAAGGGCGCATACCACGGCCAGTCTCACGGCCACTGCTCCCTTCTTACACTCCTCCTCCTGCTCCTGCTCCTTATCGGCGGAGCCCTTGGCCTCTGGGCTCCAGGGGCCACGAAGGTGAGCCGACAAATCGGCTCCCCAGTGACGCCCACCACCGCCGGTGTTGAGGTCGGTCTCTTCTGAGAGACCGATCCGACCAATAGGAAGGAGGGAAGCGAGGGACCAGGGTCTATTGTTGTTGTTGAGACGGATGGGTGTGTGGACAGCCCCTAGAGAGATGCTGTCATCTCCTGCTGGGTCTTGTTCACCCCCCCCCCCCCCCCCCCCCCCCACACACACACACACAGACACACACACCATGTCTTAATCAGACAGCAGATCACCTTTCACTGCAATTGGACTCTGCCCAGACAATTAAACTGTCGTGAGGATTTCTCCTTCATTATATTATACAATCTTGAATCTTCTATGCTCTCTTTCCCTTGGGCTATAGGTTTAGGTTTTCCTTGCAATGCCTGCCTGGGTATCTTTATTGTAGCTGCTAAGTGAAATAGTGATGTGGTTTCTATGAGTCATAAAAAAACGATCCTTTGTATGTTTTCAAGGAATTGGCATACATGTTTCATTTTCAATATATTTCAATATCTTCTTGCAATCAAACATTCAAAGTGGATTCCATCCTAATGCATATCACACCTCCCAAGGCAGAAGTAGAAGGATTCCTTCCGTTGGAGAGGGTTTTAGAGGTTCAGTCCGCAGCCAAGAGGACGACAGCTCCCGCTGACCTTCAGAATTACAGCTTCTCAATGAATGCCAAGAGCGCCCGGGCTGCTTTCTCTGCTACCGTCGCTTTTGGGAAGCTGATCTTCAGATGGAGGGGAGGTATCTGCGCTCACATCCTGCCGGCCCCCACGGCCAGCTCTGTTTCCTCCTGGACTGCCAGGGGTGTCAGCTTATTATGCTTGGCTGCAGAACCTTCTTTACTTTTCACTGAAGCAAGGAGCTTGCGGGAAGAGCTCCTCGTGGTGTCCGAGAGCTTCTCAGGGTGAGGGGAGGACTGTTGTTAGGCTGGTCAGGTGCCAACCGCCGGTTGCTTGGCCCCTCCGGCCTTGCGGCTTGCGTCATTCTCCAGAAACGTCTCCTGAACCTTTTCCTGGACCTTCTCCAGAACATTATCTAGAACCTTCTCCAGAACCTTCTCTAGAGTGTGAAGGTGGTCAGATTGATCCCTTATTAGCGATCGATCATTCTTTATGAGTCCGTGCATTCCTTCACCCATTAGTTAATCGGGGTCATTAGTTCATGTGTTCATCAGCTCCGTTGGCTCCCGTATCCCTGATTCATTCGTCCACATGTCCACGTGTTGGTATCCACCCAGAGGTTCTTGTGTTCATGTACCCCCCCCCCGTCCCCCGTCCCCCTGTCCCGTCTCCAGCTCTCCCCCCAGAGTGCTCCCCGGGGGGCCACGCCCTGCTCCGGAACCCGTACCGCAGCGTGGCTTTCCGCTCCGGGGGGCCGCAGCAGCCCCCCCTGCAGGAGCTGGTGTGCGACCACGCCCTGGAGCCCGGCTGGTACCAGCTCCTCATCTTCGACAAGCCGGCCAGCATGCCCACCCAGTGTGTGGAGGTAGGACCGCCGCGCCCCTCCAGCGCCGGGGGGGGATTAAGCGTGATGGAGGCTGGTGTTGGGTCAAAGCTTTATTGAAATGTACATTAATGCAATTAATGAATACAGCATAATTAATGCAT